>NC_133376.1:38248583-38477521 GCF_049309525.1 Garra rufa
CTTCTGGGTCGTGACCACCCTCGTACAGGTCTTTCAGTGCCTGGGCCTGATGCACCTGTAGCAACGCCATAGCGTGAAGGGCGGAACCAGCGGAGCCGCAGGCCGCATAGGCACTGCCGATCAGAGCCGACGAGTGCCTACAGGCCCGGGACGGGAGCGACGGATTGTTGCCCCGCCAGGTGGAAGCGGCGCCCGGACACAGTTGCATCGCAACCGCACGCTCCACCGGCGGGACGGCCGTGTATCCCCGCGCTGGTCCGCCATCAAGGGTGGTTAGGGAGGAAGTCCCACTCGAGCGGTTTCGGGCAGTGAAAGGTGCCGTCCACGTTCGGGTGAGTTCTTCATGCACCTCCGGGAAGAAAGGCACTGGGGTGGGGCGCTGAGAACCAGCGCGGGCCACCTCGAGATACCAGTCGTCCAGCCGGGAGGGGTCGGGACGTGATGGAGGATTCCATTCAAGCCCTACCCTCTCGGCGGCCCGGGCAAGCATAGCCATCATCTCCGGGTCAGTATCGGGCACCGCTGATCGCCCAGTGGACGACAGTGTGCCGTCCTCCTCCTCAGAGAGGTCTGGCTCTCCCCCCGATGCTGCGACCGACATCTGTTCGTCGGGGGGGGCCCCAAAAGTAACGGGTGGTACCCCTAAGGGAGGTCCAACCCGCTCTTCTGAGAGCCCCGGTGGCGACGGAGCGTCGGTGGAAGGAGGAGCCCCCGCCGATGGAATGGGCGGGGAATTCCTCACCATCACCGTCAGACCGGGCAGCCCTCTGCTTCCAGCGACAACGCCCCCCCGGCGTTTGCCTGGAGGAACGTTCGTTCTGGGCAGAGGGACTGGAACCCCGCCCCTTTGCAGGAAACGGAGTCTGGTCCGCAACTCCGCGACGGTCATATTCCCACAATGGGGACATGACTCATCCACGAACGCTGCCTCAGCGTGTTGTAAGCCCAGACACGTGAGGCAGTGTGCGTGGCCATCACCCGGCGCCAGGAAACGGCCGCACCCAGAAACGCACGGGGAGAAAGGCATGACGCCTCGTCTTTAAAAAGACGCTCAACCCGCGGAGCTCCTTTAGAAATTCACTCTTTTAAGAAAATTGCTCTTAGGAATTTGCTCTTTTAGTGCTGAGGCGCACAGGGGAAATGGCCGCAGCAACACAGAAGGTGGATGGTGAAAACCAGCTGTGTGCTTCCACTCGACACGGAAGACCACGCCGCTGAAGCGCCGTGCCGCCAACACAAAAGAGAAGAAAAGGAGGTAAGTGTTGCTTCTGACTCGTTCCACACAGAATGGTCCCGCTCCGAAGCGAAAGCTTGATGATGCATGCACCTGCTGCGCATTATATGCTCACGCTGTGATCAGCCGCAGCTGGCTGCAATCATGCATGCCAATATTCATTGGCTCGTTTGTATACACACGAAGTAGATTGGTCTATCCAGGCGATATCCCAATTCGTCGGTCTCGACGAGACGTCGAAGAGACCGACTGATAGGGAACTGCTTACATCACGTTTAAACTGCATTTGACCAATAAAAAAACTAAAAATCTTTATAATTATAATGTAGCCTGCAGAAGCAAATCTCAGAATGCGCTGCAGCAAGCTCTTTTCAAGATGGTAGATGCTGCTGTAGTGAGAGACATTGTTTGTTTAATTAGATGTTGATTATTTAACTTTTTTTTTTTATGCTGCTGGTTTCTAGATATTAAGATTAAGGTTAAGGTCATGTCAGAATTATCGTAATTGAAGGAAGCTTTACTGTCATTGTAGAACTCGTAATTACAACTTTTAAAGAATTTTCGTTATGTGGAAACATTTAAAATGGAAACAGCTTTAGCAGTTAAATATAGCAAAAAAGTTATCTCGCCATATTTCTGTTTAATATTTCCTATTGTTCATGGCTTAAGATGCTATTTTTGATGCATTTCAGGATGTGCTGCTAAAAGAAAAATAATTGTTCTTTTGTGCTGCAATAACCTGCCTTGTCAAAAAAACAAGATTAAGCTGGGAATAAGAAAAAAGTTTGCATGTCTTATTGTGTTCTTAAACTTTTATGGCTATATAGGCTATATATATATAGGACAAATATGGTGCTCATACTTGAGGAAAAACACCTCAAACTGTGCAAAAATATGCAATTTGGTGCAGTTGCTGATGGTTATATGGCCAAAAAAGTGAGATGAAATATTGATAATGTATATCTTTATAACAGTATAGCACCCTGCTTATATGACATGCATATAAATATCAGTCGTCACTCGAAATCTCCAATAATATGTCATTTAAATGCTCTGTTATTATCATCAAATCTCTGTAGTTTTAATTTTGGGGGTCACACATATAATAAAATGCAATGCAATACAATGATAATTGAGCGATGAACAAATAAACATTCCTCAAAAGCCTGAGGATCATATTTGGTACTTGCATACAGTATTAACATGTTTCTTTAAAAAAAATTATGGATAATTAAGGAAAGCTAAGTTGCATTAGAAAGAAGTGTTCATCTTGAAATATTACTATAAAACTTCATTTAAACGACCAGTTCTCACTATTAACTTGTTGCTTATTAGCATGCATATTACCAGTACATCAGCTGTTTATTAGTGCTTATAATGCACAAATTAATGCCTAATGTTGCCTGATCATATTTTACATCCCTTAATTCTACCCCATACCTTAATGTTTAAATTGCAAGAACAGTCAACAGTCAGACAGATTGGCTGCAGAGTGTGACAAAGAGGAAATACTTCGACTCAGTATTTATATCCTTATTGTTTTTTCAGACTTTTATGGCTCATATAGTATGATATAGGACAAATATGGTGCTTATACTTGAGGAAAAACATCTCAAATTTATTCAGAGGCTCAACCTTTGCAAAAATATACAATTTGGTGCAATTGCTGATAGTTGGCCAAAAAGTGAGATGAAATATAAATATCAGTCGTCACTTGACGTCTCCAATAATATGTCTTAGTAAGAAAATATTTAAATGCTCAGTTTTATAATCAAATCTCTGTAGTTTTAATTTTGGGGGTCACACATATAATAAAATGCAATGCAATACGGGTGGGCGGTACACCGGTGTCATAGTCATCACCGGTGTGACATTGCGCCACGACATGGATTTTCTAATACTGTCAATACCGTAATAAATCAATTATGTGCCTTGAATGGCTGCATTTACATCAATAATAGCTAATTCTAAATAATAAGGCATTACATTTTCTGAATACCTGTCTTTATACTATATATCTTGTTTTAAATTTAAAAGTAATACATATTCGTATCTGCTTTGCAGGTGGTAGGTAAAAAGGGGAGTAGCCATTAAATGACTGGTGAAACATCGTCGGGCCTGTAGCCTATACCAGGGGCGGAGTGGCAATCGGGACGACCTGGACTTTCCCGGTCGGCCGGCCGAAGGATTTACACAGCGGATCACAAATTGAGCTGGCGTGAGGCGAACGCGACCGGCCTGAGCTTATTAGAATCATTGACGTTACTAAATTCTCCGCGAATAGCGGCCAAATACTCCCACATACTCCCCCCTAAACGTCCAACCAATATTTATATCAGTTGCATGTCCTTGCATGATGCTTGAAACATCCAATCACAAAGCTCTTTCTAGAATGCTCTTAGTTCTATAGTTCCTTACAGGCCACCCAATCAGAAGCTTGGCCCACCCGACCCGAGCCCCACACTACATAGCCAATCACAAAATTGGTGCGATATTTAGTTGAGCTCCATATTTTTTTCTTATCGGTGCACCCGCAAATATTCTAATATTGTATATAATTTTCGTACTTTCAATATGCAGGGTATAGAAATCACTTTTAAATGAGTGCTCGCGCTGTTTACTTTTACTTTTGATTTTGCGATAACGCACGCTCTGTGTAAAGGGAGCAGCACATCTTATAATAGATATTTGTCAGTGAGTACAAGATTGCAGCAAATCCTCCAGTCTATTTTTGTCATCTCTCTTTACTTTCGACCCGTGATCATTCAAATCTAAAGGTCATTGTACACCGAGTCTGATTTTCGTTTTTTGTTTTTTTAGTTTTCTCATATTCGCCATCCTTATCAAAATGCTTATTATGGATGCGAAAATGCAGAAAAAACACGATCCAATTTTTTTATGACGGACGAAAGTTTCAGAGGCAGTGTGTAAACTCGACACCGCACGTTTTTTTTAACGTGCAAAAATCTCGTACTCATGTGTGCAATGACATTAACTCCAGCAGCTCGTGTTGGATGCAGGGTTGCCAAGTCCGCGTTTTCCCCCAAAGAATTGGTCTACTTTTAAACTGTTGCCATGGGTTGATTTCCCCCAGTTATTTAAAGGTTTTAAATATTGCAGAAATTAAATTTCAATAAAAAAATTTTTTGTTTTGTTGTACACTGTTAAGTAAGATCTTTAGGTTTTTTGCAAAATAAATACGTTGAGAATGCATAATACTCTCCCATGTCTCTTTTACCATTTACTTATTATATTATAAAAATATTAACTTTATTCACATACTAAAGCGACAGGACAGGCTACTCCTCCCAAAATGTACCAAAAAAAGTAATACCGTGATATTATACCGTCACCGTTCAAAAGATGAAAAATACCGTGATATTAATTTTAGGTCATACCGCCCACCCCTACAATGCAATACAATGATAATTGAGCGATGAACAAAAAAACATTCCTCAAAAGCCTGAGGATCATATTTTTTTTATTTTTTATTTTTTTTAAGTACACTGTAAAAAATTTGCTGTAGTTCTGCAGCTGGTTGCCAGTAACTTACTGTAGATTTTTAATTTATGTTATTTACTGGCAACAGTTTGTTCAAAGTTAAATGAACATTAAACATTAACAAGTCTTTGTCTTTACAGAATAAAACTATAAAATAACAACCTACTGCAAAGCATTCTGGGAACCAGAAACCTTCATCAACCTTTTTCAGTTTTTTTCCTTCAGATTTTGGTTCCCAGAATGCTTTGCATGAGGCTGTTATTTTAGTTTTATTCTGTAAAGATAAAGACTTGTTAATGTTTAATGTTCAATTAACTTTGAACAAACTGTTGCCAGTAAATAGCATAAATTAAAATCTACAGTAAGTTACTGGCAACCAGCTGCCAGTAATACTGTAATTTCTACAGATTTTGTTTACAGTGTATGGATAATTAGGGAAAGCTAAGTTGCATCAGAAAGTGTTTATGAAATATTGAATATTGAATATTGAAATATTACTAAAACACTTAATTTAAATGACCAGTTCTCACTATTAACTTGTTGCTTATTAGCATGCATATTACCAGCACATCAGCTGTTTATTAGTGCTTATAAAGCACAAATTAATGCCTTATTTTGCCTGATCATATTTTAGATCCCTTAATTCTACTCCATTACCTTAATAGTTTGGTAATTTTCACTTGTATTTCAATAAAGGTATGAGACAAAAGTCTTTTGAGAATGTATTTCTTGCAAGAAAAGTCAACAGTCAGATTAGCTGGAGAGTGTGACAAGGAGGAAATACTTTGACTCAGTATTTATACCCTAATCAAACCAGAATGCTACTATCTCTTCCAATTATAATGCATACTTAACATGTCTCCTTTTAAGATATCTTTCTCTTTCCCCTCAGACCAGGGTCAGATATGTTTCCAGGTATTTAATGCAAATCATCTTCTTAGAAGCAAGGATGTATAGTCTCTAAAATTAAATTTCTTGTCTCACACTCAGCTACACACACATTTCATACATGTCCTCTTGTCTTTTAGCACATCAGAATAACTCAAGCATGATGAAGCATTCAGGGAGTTTAAAGAACACTCTTTAGAAGAGTAAAGAAAAAAATAACAAGATTTCCTCCACACTTAACAACTACCTTAACTGGTAAATTAGAAGGTTCTAGTTAATAGTGAGAAATGGTCTCACTATTAACTAAAGTGAGACCAATATTACTAACAATATAGAAGTTATTCTTATAAAAATCAGTAAAGATTTCACAGCAAAAGGAAACCTGTACCTGACCTTCAGTGTTGGGTTACTCTAAAAATGTAATTAATTACTAGTTTCTAATTACATCTTTAACAGTGTAAATAGATTAAAATTCCAAAAAGTATGTAATTACTTATTACTAATTCATTTTAAATCCTATATAAACTTTGCCAAGTCAATGATACAAGGATAGACATGACATGGTTCTTTTAATTCTTTCAAATAAACAATAGATAGATAGCTACGTAAATGTTCTGGTCACACTTTCAATTAGGGTCCAATTCTCACTATTAACTAACTAATTATTATGTTGTAAAGTTTAAGAATGTGGTAGGATTAAGGATTTAGAATAAGGTCTTGCAGAATAAGACAGTAATATGCTTTTTAAGTAAAAATAAACAGCCAATATCCCAGTAATATTCATACTAAAAACCAACTAATAGTGAGAATTGGATACTAAAGTGTTACCAATATTCTTATTAACTCACCAAAGTATTTAAAGTGAGAAGGTTACATAAAAAGAATTTTTTTTCTTTGTGCACAAAATGTATTCTCATAGCTTTATAAAATTACAGTTGAACCACTAATGTCAAATTGACAATCTTAACAATGTCCTTGTTAATGTTCCTATGTTTCTGGGCCTTGACCGTGGCAGTACCCTTGCTGTCTATGCAGGGTCAGAAAGCTCTTGGATTTCATCAGAAATATCTTAATTTGTGTTTCGAAAATGAACAAAGGTCTTACAGGTTTGGAAAGACATGGGTGAGTAATTAATGATAGTATTTCATTTTTGGGTGAACTATTCCTTTAAGGTGGAAGTTTTTACAATTATATTAATAGGCCTTTTACTTTCTTTAAAAGCATGATCTATCAAAAAACAAGGCATGTAGTACATTGTGTACAAAAGGTTTTTCAGCAAGATTTAGATTCAAATTTTAGATTCAATTTAGAGGCATTCAAAAAATTGTGTATTATATATGATGTAGAACGCTTTAGTGTTAATAATGCATTTGCATGACAACTACTTCTTGTATTGTGGTTATGTCTATTGATTACTCAAAGTACAAAAATTTATAATTCGAGTAGGGGTGTGCAAATTGATGATTTTTGATTGTGGACGATTAAAATGTCTCCACAATCTGCTTTTGAATAAATATCGTAGTATCGCGCTACAGTGTGTCTCCATCTCAATATACGGTACAACACGACATACATTCACTCACGGGACACGGCACTTATTCGTATTTGAAATTATAAAAGTACATTATTTGCATGTGCTTCAAAGCCTTGCCAGCAAAATAATGTTATTTCGTCCATGCGCTCTTCAAGTAAACGCCAAAAGCCTGTCAAACAGCACCTGATTACTGCACCAAGCTGTCAAAAACATGCAAGGATTACATATAAACACAGTTGGTTATGTCTAAAGTGAAAGTTAACGGTTGAGAGAAAAACAAAACACAAAGGAAAATCACTCACTGCTCGTGACTGAAGAACTTTAATACAGTTGCTTTAATAAGAGTCAATGTATAATTTATGAATATAGTGTATATAGTGTTTTACTGTTATATTTGTTAATTAAATTTCTTGAATGATACTGATAAATACGCCTACCGTACCTGAAAATTAAAGCACTGTTTGTTTTATTTGTATATTATGTGTATTTGTAACATGTGGCCTATCTTTGTTCTTATTTTTTAATGACAAAGATTTTTTCTTAGCCCACTTTGACCTAAATATCTGCGATTCTTTTTATTTTATATTTTGTTACCTTGTAAGGCTTTGGTTTTAAAATAGGGAAATTAGTTTGGCTGTACTGCTCAGACAACCTGTAAAATAGTAAAACCAAAATGATAAAGAATTGTGATAAAATCGTGATAAAAAATATTTTTTGCCATATTGTCGTCTAGTAATCACAGCAAATACAAATGGCGTGATTGCAGCAGCACTACAACTCAACTGCTGTATCAGGTGGTCGATCACATGACCTCAGTGTCTGCATCGCTACTCATTTGCATAAAGTTCTCCTCTGCTCTAACAAACGCTGCTGCTGATGTTTCCAGAAAACACTAAATGTCATTGAAAACGAATGACTTCTGGTCACTTTGTTGTTGTGAACGCCCAGCTGCTCGTGTAGGCGGCAGACAGCGAGGCAGCTCACAAGGTTTTGGTACGGAGCCAATACGACTCTCTTCTATCAGTTCAAGCATCCGCAAGATAAACAACACAATGCGACCATTTATAAATGTAGTCATTTACAGGTGGAAAATATGCAATAAGATGCTGTCTGATAAGACATATATGCCGATGTAGGGCTCCCTTCGTCATTTTTCTTGTCTGCGGCACCACAAGGTGAAATTATTTATATCTGTTTTGTTTTTCTCCCACCATCTCACTCCCACATAACGTATATGCTTTCATAGTGGGAGCCGTTTGAAAAGGATGAGTCGAGGTCCCAGTACAACTCCATCCATTCTTTAAAGCAGAGTATTTTTCATTCATGTGACAGGCTCTGTCTCTCTGCCTCCCCTGCTGTTCGCCCTGCTGAACCCGCACCACATCACTGATCACCACGCCACACATCATATCTTCTCATGACGCTGTCAATCTGACCGCTTCGCTCCGTCCCAAAACCACTGAAGTTTCACTACAGTTTCTCATGAATTATGCATGTAGAGTAACAGGAAAACGGACTGGAAGTGATATTTGTGAAGGGCAAAAGTGGATCTATTATAGTTTACATGCACATATGCTACACATACAGTAGCATTTTAGCGAATAATTTAGAAGATCTGCTTTAAAACAAGGTGAACTGGGTTAAGAGACATTAAAACTAAATCATTCATCTTCACTTCCAACCTTAAGTGCACTCTCAATCCATAAAAAAAATGCAAGATGTGAGAGGAGATGACTGTGTACCATCTGTGAGATTCTGGCTTTGAGGCACAGTGATCAGAGCCGAGCGGGACAAAGTTTGAGATGTTGAAATAATAATAATAATAATAATGAATGTCAAATAATATATGCTTTTATGCTATAGCCAGAATTTGCATTTACATGTATGCAATTATCCAATGCAAATGTGTAAAAAACAAGGAAATACCATTTCAGTTTTTCTTCATTCTCAGTGCCACTTACTCAGATGGTGCATGACCATAAAAACATATATACTTTCAGATGCAGTATTTGATTTCACATTACATACACTTGAGGTCAATATGCAAAATGTTATGTTAGTACTGACCTAAATAAGAAGTTCACATAGAAGGCATATACATATAGTCTACAAGGAAAAATAATAGTTGGATTTATAAAAATGACACTTGATTCACAGCTGTTTTTGTCCTAGACAGTTAAACTGCCCGGTGTTTTTCAGAAATGCTCACTGATGCTTCAAAAGGAAACACAATGCATTAAGAACCAGGGGGTGAAAACTTTGAATTTGAAGATCTTGGTAAATTTAACTTATTTTGGTTTTTTGCTAAATAATCTTCATTCTGTTCAAAAGTTTTCACCCCTGGCTCTTAATGCATTAAGTTTCCTTCTGAAGCATCAGTGAGCATTTGAACCTTCTGTGATAGTTGCATATGAGTCCCTAAGTTGTCCTCATTGTATAAAGGTTGATCTCAAAATCATATAGTAATTGTTGAAAATGGTTCAAATACACAAAAATGCTGAAAAACCAAAGAATTTGTGGGACCTAAAGGATTTTTCTAAAGAGCAGCGGACAGTTTAACTGTTCAGGAAAAACAAGAGACTCATGAACAACTATCGCAAAAAAAATAAATAAATAAATAAAAAAATTCAGGGTGAATTATTCAGGTAACAACAGTATTAAGTATTTTGAACGTGGTTATTTTTATAAATTATTATTTTCTCTTGTGGACTATATGTAAACATCTTTTAAGTGAAATGTCATGTTCAGGTCAGTACTAAATAAAAAATAACATGTATTTTGTATGATCCCTCTTATTTTGGTAAAATAATTAACATTTTGCAGATTCTGCAAGGTGTATGAATACTTTTGACCTAAACTATAAATATATTTCCCATATGTTTTACTCATATTTATTTATCCAAAATGTGCTTTAAATGCATTATGCATTTACCTAAAAAGGATTTTAAGATGGGAAATGGATGTTCTTGCTCCTTTAAGTACATTTTGTAAACTATTCCGCCATTTAAAGTTTTTTTTTAATAACAATTTTTATTTTCAAACATTGTCATACAGATTGATACAACAGTTCTATTTTCCATTATAACCTATAAAACTAATAAGTAATTAATACATAAAAATAAATAAGTGAATAATAATACATAAATGAAGACAAATTCAAAAAAAAAAAAAAAAAAAACACCCACGTAAGATACTATATACTATATAGTCTATATACTCTCAATGTCCATCAGTTCTACAAAAGAGTCCCCATCTAGACTCTGCAAAAAGTCATGGAACACTTTCCAGATGGACCAAAATACATGAAGTTAGTTTTTCAAAAAATAGGTAATCTTTTCTAAAGCAAGGCATGAAGTCATCCCATTTGGATATTTATTTTCCACAAAAAAAAAAAAAAAAAAAACTCAAGCCACACTGTTTACAATTTATATTCAGGCCATATTTGAAATGCATTTTGGCCAAAAAAAAAAAAAAACACACACACACACACACACACACACACACACACACACACACACACACACACACACACACACACACACACACACACACACACACACACACACACACACACACACTCACAAAAACACATTTTTGGCCATATGGGACTCCTAGAGGCCATTTGAAATCTGGCTTCTTTACTCATGTGCGCTCAGTTCTGGAAACAACTGTTTTTGAGCCCATCACCTGAGCCATAAATATAGTAAAAAAAAAAAAACACAAAAAAAAAAACCACACATTTAAAATATAAATAAATAAAAAACATACTTTGAATGGACTTCATTAGAGAAAGTGCAGTTATAGCATCTACCAGCAGGACCAATGATATCCAGCTCAACTCAAATACTTGAGTTTGCTTACATGAGGCCAAGTGTACAATACATGTGTCTTGAGTTTTTCAATTAAGAAAATGAAAACAAATTAGCATGTTTCTGTTTATCCAAATAGACTCCATCTCCTTTTGCACATTCCCAATTACACATGCATATCGACCACCATCCCCCTGTACACACGCACAAGAGAAACACGAGCACTCTCCGAACACAATTTCTTTGATAGCATTCAGTGAAAGACCTATAGGGACCCTTTTCTCCATTGGCCATGCCTAAATTAAAATCTAGTCCTTCCATCCCCATACATCAGATAGCTGCCCGTTCTCATTCATTTCAAGAGCAACTGATAAGTCAAGGGCAAACATGTTTATGCAGAGGGAGAATTAATTTAAAAGTGAGTTGACTGTAGTTACAGCTCAGTGAATTTAATGAGTGTTTATACCATCTAATGGAACAGAGAGTGTGAATTGAATGCTGAGCATTTTAGTAAATAAACAAAAAAACATCTACATCTAACCCTGGACAATAAGACTTTGAGTTCAGCTCCAGAACTGAATGCTGTATAGCTTGGAATTATCTCTATACTGGAGTTGGTCTTATCTATAATCAGCTTCATTTCTATTATCATTAATATGCCATTAGCTTATATTAGGCAAATGCATTATCTGTGGGGTACAGTTAAATGAACTATGAGTTTTACCTCCAGGACTAACTCGTTTGGACTGAAAATGCTTCAATAACCCTTCATTTGCCTTATCATTTTAACCTCAAACGTTGAAGATTACTCTGAGGAGGCTTTTTCATTTCACACGCTGCTTTTGAAAGGAACTAGAATGAATCCCAGTATTTGAGTTTAACGTGTTTTATAAAAATTACTAAGCGTTTGAGACTATTTGTCTGAATACTAATAACGCTCCATTCAGTGAAACACAACAAGAGAGGAGCACAGACTGCATTTTAACCAGCTGACTGCTCTTTCATCTTGAGGTCAGATTTTGTGACTTATGAGTAAGGAGTCGTTTTTATGCACTGCCTTCCTTCTCTCTCTCCCACTCAATATCTTCCTGGCTCTATAATTTACACAGTAATATCAGTGTGCAGTCATTAATCATAATTGTAAGTCCTCCCACACACAAAGAGATGAATGTCGTTATACAGAATACTAATAAAATTTAATGTCATTAAGATTGAAGTAGCACCAGAAACTTTTCATACTGGAATAAATGTATGTTGGTTACTTTATGTGGTGTATAGGCAAATATTTTTGGTTAAACTGACCTCTAAACTGTATATGTTTACAAAAACTTGGGTGGGATGGAACTTAAAATGAAAAGTTGTTTTTCTATTAAATAAATTCAGTTTCATTCAGCTAGGATGCATTAAAGGGGTCCTATTATGTGTTTTCACTTTTTGAACTTTAGCCAGTGTGTGGTGTGTATGTTTGGGCATAAAAAAACATCTACAAAGTTACAAAACTCAAAGTCCACTCCAAAGGGAGATATTTAGTTTAATGCAATCAGAGTTATACTAAATCAATTCTGGCACTCATAGAACAGCATAGACTGAAAATACGTCGATCCATAATCAAAAAAAGTGCCTCACATGGATCCGGGGCGGTCGGTAAAAGCCTCCTTTTGTGATCAGATGTGTTTTTGTAAAAAAAAAAAATATCCATGTTTAAAAGGTAATAATCACTTTAATCTAGTTTGCTGCTTTGGGAATGGGTGCAGCAGGGCGGAAACGCGGTCTACGCTGTTTGCCAATCACAACGCAGTGGGACTTCTGACCAATTACAATACATTTGGTTTTTCGGAAGGTGGAACCCGGAACTAATCGAGCCGTTTGTGCCAGCCTGGGGAGAGAGCTATTGTAATAATGTAAATTATGTGAAAAATAATGCATTTTTCGAACAACTAAGCATGACAGCATGTTCAAGTACACCCCAAAAACAAAATAAAGACTTTGTAAAGGAGCATAATAGGACCCCTTTAAATTGATCAAAAATGACATTTACAATAGGGGAGAGCGGGGTAAGTTGTCACACTGTTCATAACTCCAATACTAGAGGTTTTATCTCAAAAATGAAATAGCCAAGCAAGTAGCAATAGCAAGTTGTCTCATTGACTTTGGGGCAAGTCGTCACATGTGGAAAGGAAGAAAATGACGCAAATGTGCAATTCTTACTGACACGCCAGTGAAGCAGCAACTAGAAATAGAAAAGAATAAGGCTGAAGCAAAAAGCTGTTTCAAAAGAAAGGGGGGGGGGGGATCTGGACCTACGAAGAACAAGGCAGCTAAAAGAAGAAAAACCATACAAGAGTCATCATCAGATGATGAAGAGTGCTTCTGCTTTGTCAGTGTGGAGCCATTTTCAAACAGTTGTCCAAAAGAGACCTGGGTAAAATGTGTAAAATGCAACAAATGGGCCCATGATGCTTGCACCAGAATTGTGACTCTGAAGATGAGTCTGATTAATCAGATACAGGGCATCTGTTTTGTTCAGAGGTTAAACATATTATGTTGAGCGAGTTATTTGAAGCATTCCATTCAGTTGTCATGGATTTGTGTACAAGCCAGAGAACATTTGAGTTTAAAGTTTAAAGTTAAGTTGTCTTGGCACTTAATGTTTTGATTGAAATGTGTATTGGATTGAAATAATTGTTTTTTTTCCCTAATTCTCTAGGCATAATTGTTTCATATTTCCAGTTTTGGTTTGAATTTAACAGTTAAAATCAATAATCATAATTAAGTAGTTGTGTTCTTATTTTTAGATAATCTAGTGTGACAACTTACCCCGCTCTCCCCTATTATAAAAAATATATTTCAAATTAGTACTGTCCCAGTTGATTATTTCACCAAAATAAGAGGGATCATACAAAATGCATGTTATTTTTTATTTAGTACTGACCTGAATAAGATATTTCACCTAAAAGATGTTTACATATAGTTCACAAGAGAAAATAATAGTTTCATTTATAAAAATGACCCTGTTCAAAAGTTTACATACTGTGTTGGTACCTGAATGATCCACAGCTGTGTTTTTTTTGTTTAATGATAGTTGTTCATGAGTCCCTTGTTTGTCCTGAACATAGACTGTAAAAAAAGATCAACGAGGCTCCGCTTCATTCCACTATAGAAAAGTGAAGCCAATACATCTTAATATGGCCGCTGCCATCTTGGGGGAAATTACGTCATTTGGAGCCAGATTCTGTGCAGTAGAGACTCGGCGGAGCCGAAATGGTTTGGCTTTAATTTTCAGTACCATAAGGCACACTTGGTCCTGAACAGTTAAACTGCCTGTTCTTCTTCATAAAAATCTTTCAGGTGCCACAATTTTTTTTTTTCAACTTTTTGTGTATTTGAACTTTTTCCAACAATGATTGTATGATTTTAAGATCCATCTTCTCACACTGAGGGACTCATATGCAACTATTACAGAAGGTTCAAACACTCACTGATGCTACAGAAGAAAAAAATGATGCATTAAGAGCTAAGAGGGGGGGGGGGGGGAGATCTAAGCATCATTTGTCATGTTTCTATATGATTTGTTATGCTGCTCGTGTTCCATTCTGTTTTTCACCCAGTTCACTTTAAAATATTGTGGAAATTGTCCACATAATTAATTGTCCACTAGAAGACATCGCCTAGTAAGTCACAGCAGGAAGCTCTTATCTGATATTCACACTGAGTTTGAGTCCGAACACTGTTGAGTAACATTCATTGGCTTCCTTCCTTGCCTTTCAGTGACCTACAAAGACGTCAGATGATGTTAGGCTCTGCTTGAATCATTTGTCTCCCACACTGAGGCTAGAGAGAGCTAAATCTTGCAGGATTAATGCATCGTACCCATATGCAATGATAGAGTTTTGACACCTACATGAATGGACTTGACAGCTCTTATTTCCTGCTAGTGGTGACAGCATACGGATTGCACGAAAGCTGGCTCCGCATGGGTAAAAATCTCATCCGGTCTTTCATTAACACCATCTTAAGGATAACTCATTGGTTATTTGGAGGTTGAGAGCAGGCTTGTTGGTATTTGAATAATCTAAAGCGAAGCAGAGTTCAGTCACATGGGGTTGTGGGCATAATCAGGACATTAGCGAGCTGTAAGTTAGGATCTTCAGTGCTTGGAGTCATCAATCACGAGACCGTGAAGTGGTGACAGTGATATATGCTTCTATTATTCTGTTCCTCTTTCTTGGCCTTTAAGTCAGTAAAGTTGGGCTTAGCTCACAACTCATGACTAGGAGTTTCCTATTAACAGCTGTAGCGTGTTATCTATGCCTGATTTCTGCCACAGATTAAAGGAGTCTGGACCTTTAAAAACAACTTGTCTGCCAACAAATTGCAGAAATTTAATGCTGATTAAAGTAGAAAACCAGCTCAAACCCACAGTCTTGTTGAGTCACCATGACAAGCCTACAGATTTATTTTTAGAGCTGTTGGGGACAAGTTTGAGGAGAAATTAAACACATAAAAATGCATGTGGCATATCTATGAATTAATTAATAATGACTGGCTGTGAATGTCAGCAATTGCATTTTTTGCATGATGGTGCATCCACACCTCTAGGTGTCAATATAGTCCAAGACACCTACCATATCACACTGCCATTTCTCTGTGCAGATTTTGCATTGGTTTTGAGCTTGTTAAACATTGAGCATGCAAGTTTGCTGCCTTGAGCATTATAAAGATGCTTAGTTTGGAAGTGACTTCTGAGTAAGTGGTGTTTCACGCTTTCATCCACAAGTTTTGAATAAGTTTTGCCAATGCTATCATGCTACCTAATCTAATGACAAAAAACGTAAAACAACAAACACTTTTACAGCTCAGATTACAGATTACAGCTCCATATGTTTCACTTTCCAGGTATAACAAGCTCCCTCGGTAGCTCAGCCGGCACGGAATTGGACTTAGGATGCGGAATCTTTGGGTACAAATCCTGTGGAAAAACAAGACTCACGATGAAAGAGCTGAAAGATGAGAGATTGAAAAACAAGCTAAAAAGGTATGCTTGCGATTGCATTTTTATGTCACATTCATTTTTGTTTATACTATCGGGTAGGTTTAGGTGCAGATGGTAAGTTATTTCAAAACGTCACAGAGCATTAGAGTTGTAGCACCACTCAACGGACATTTCAAGATTTGGGGCAGCTGTGGCCTAACGGTGAGAGAGTTGGGCTTGTAACCTAAAGGTTGCTGGTTCGATTCCCACACCGGCAGGAATTGAAGGTGGGGATTGTGAATGAACAGTGCTCTTTCCACCTTAAATACTATGACTGAAGTGCCCTTGAGCAAGGCACTGAACCCCCAGTTGCTCCCCAGGCTGCCCACTGCTCCGGATGGGTTAAATGCAGAGGGCCAATTTCGAGTATGGGTCACCATACTTGACAATATGTCACGACGACTTAAGTCAGAACTGTGGTGAAATGTACAAAACCAACATCAAAAATTTGTACCATATGTATGTTTCGAGGAAAGTACACTCTTTTAGCACCACTCGGTGTACATTTGTTACAAAAATGTACATGGTGGTACTAGGGGTGTGCGATATTGACAAAAAATATCTCAATATTTTCTGTGATTTTTAACAATAACGATAATTAGACAATATTTTACTGTGTGTGTTATTGTGCTTAAAGGGGTCCTGTTACGCTATTTCACTTTTTGAATTTTAGCCAGTGTATGGTGTGTATGTTTGGGCATGAAAAACATCTACAAAGTTACAAATCTCAAAGACCACTTCAAAGGGTGATATTTAGTTTTTTTTTTAAAAGCGATCCTATGTGTTTTTGTAAGAAACACATCCATATTTAAATGTAAGAATCACTTTAAACTACCTTGTACAGTTGTACACGGAACTTGCTGCTTCAGGAAGGGGCGTGGCAGGACTGAAACGCCGTCTAAGCTGTTCGCCAATTGCAACGCAGTAGGACTGCTAACCAATCACAACACTTTTTGTTTTTTGGAAGGCAGACCTTTATCAAACCCGAAACTAATCAAGCCATTTATGCCAGGCTGGGGAGAAAGCTATTGTAATAATGTAACGTAAATGTGAAAAATTATGCGTTTTTCGAATCACCAGGCATGAGAGCATGTTCTAGTGCACCCCAAAACAAAATAAAGACTTTGTAAAAAAATTAAAAAAAAAAGAGCATAATAGGACCCCTTTAAGGACTACCATGGTGACTCCTAAAGTTTTTGATATCCTTTATATTCTGTGTGGTCAGTTCACAGCAGTGACAGAGATTGTTCTTTTCCAATACTTTAAAATAGATTTTTACTTTTTATAAAACCTTTTTTTCTAAAAGTGTGTATCATCTTTAATTCTTACATTCAATTAGTCAATTCTGATAATAATACATTTAGGCTATTACCAAACAGATTAAATTAGTATCAACAAAATTCATCTTTGCAGAAGTTGCATATGAAGTGGCATTCAGATGTATTTACACGTTAATGCAGCTATATTTGAAATAATTTTAAAAGTGAAAAGATACTTTGAATGTGAAATTAAAACCCCCAGTAGGTGGCAGCAAGTCTCTGTTAATGCGCATTTGCGACTGAAATCTACTACGTGCGACTATGAAAAAATATTTAGGAGCAGCAGTGCGACTGACCCAATCAGCATATTTGTGTCTGCGATCAGGGGAGCTTCAAAGGTTTCTATGTTTTTGCAACTTTAAGTCATGTATCACAAACATATCTCATGAATCCTTTCATAAACAAAGTGTAGATAAAGAGAGTGTAAATAAGAGATCCATTGTGCAGTATAGAGAGCTTCATTGATTATATGATTTGTGAGATCGCAAACTAAGATGAGTGACAGCTTTTAATAATTTTTAAGGGAGTTTGTAAGTGAGATATTGATTTAATGCAGCAGTTAAATAAACAAGAAGTTATTATTAATGATTTACATTGTCTGACTATAACACTATTACCTGATTTTGCTCTATTTCGTCATCAAAAGTGGTCTGAAACAAGTCACAGCTGAGCTGCTGCGCATCTCCACTCAAACACAATGGTGTTTCATTTAAGAATGAACGTGCCTTTTTAAACAAATCTAGTGAAATGATTTAATTTCCCCTTTCATAAAAACAGTCACTTGCTTTATTCCTGAATGAAGCAACTGTTCAAACAAATCAAATGAATGATATGATTCAGTAATTAAATCAGTGTCTTGCCGCCACCTGCTGGCAGATCTTTTCAGTTATTTAAATCATTTAATATTTCTGTATTCAAAATTTTATATTTAAAACATTAATCCCAACATGGAATTATGAATTTGATTGCACTCATCCCACCTCTGAGCCACATTTAACATACGAAAAGGTAAAAACAAAATCCCCTTGTAAATCACTTTAAGGAGTCAAATATCACCTCGTAATGGGAAGGCTCATTTTTTTATCAGCTTTTTTTTATTATTGTTTGGAATGTGCTCCTAACAAGAAAAGTAAGCGTAGAGCCCTAATTGCGATTGAACCGAATCATTTAAGCGATTGATTCATTCAGGTACGTAACACCGTCCTGTTACTCAGAGACGTAAAACACTACTGTGGCTGTGTTTGAAATGATTTTTGTTGGTGAAACTGAGTAAAAACAGGAAATATGTCTTTTAATGTTAATCTTTTGTTTATTTACTGGTCATTGAATACATTTATAGTCATGCTGATTTTTGAAGAAAAAGCTGCACTCTTCATGTGATATTGATTAACTATATGAAATGATATAAATATATACATTTTCTGCCCCCATATCTTGAATTATGTGATCATTCTAAATGCATTTTAATAGACTGAATCATGTAGTGAAAGAACGCACTCTAAATGCATACTTACTAGACTTCATCACGTAATGCAACATTATGTGTGCACTCAGTAATTTACAATATTTACAATACCCCTAAAGCCAACTCAATTACATTATTTGCAATGCTTCATGGAAGTGGGCTGCAACTCTTTTGTATAGAATCATGGGTAATGTAGTTTTTACACCATGATTTTCACAGTTACTTTAAAAACAAGTTGAAATAACATGAACAGATGGCATATACCATTGATTAACATTGACAGTTCCCAACGGGTCTGTCTTTAAAGCTTTATAAGTTATTGTTAAAAATCAATTTCCCTATGGAGAAAATGAATAGTGTTTTTACTTCTGGGACTTGACTGTTGCACTCTACGGCAGATGGGATCAATGTTCAGAACCTGTTTGAACACAGTCATTATTTTCGCAGTTCGCTAGTGGCACGGAAATGACACGCTTCAGCTTTAATCAGGTCAAACGCACGCAAGCATACTGTAGCATCATTAAATCACTGTTCTTAAGATCCCTGTGACTCTTTCTGGTGGGATGTAGGTAATAAGATCCATAACAGCAGCAGCGGGGGAAGTGAGGGCTGCCATGAATTGCAGCGCTGACAGGATGTAAAGTGATGTCTTTGTGAATGCGGGGCCAAGACTTCCCTGAAAGTGAGGCAAATCAAATCTGGGAAATAGCTTCCAGGAGCTGTTTAAAGGTGACAGTGGTGGCACTTTCCTCTTCTCACCAACACCTCGGAGCGCTGGCGTTTTTCCCTTCTTCTTTTATTTCCCATGCCGGTGCTCCAGGACTCACACAATGATTAATTTCCTTTCTCAAAAGCACAATCTTCTGACGTCTACTAGAAGAAGATTCCTCTGCTTATGTCAGTGAGTTCTTAAAGTCCAACCTGTCCAAACATTTTCACTCGACTTGATGCCAAGCACGTAATATTTAGATTATCATGCAAATTAGCTATGCAGATATATGCGCTCAGACTCATTCTTGATATTCAGCAGCGTTGTTGTGACATCTAAAGATGAGCGATTGGTGACAAGACTGCTTATTCGTCATTATGTAATATTGTGGTGGGGCCATCAGTCATCTTTATATAATCTGTTACCTTGAGGGAGAAATGGCATGTGGCAGACCAAATGAAAAGCAATGACCTTCTTAAGTCATTACGGTAGTTCTCGTATAAAGCTTTGATCAAAGGACATGACAAATTACAGTGGCTTTTTTCCCATTAGCGCCTGTGAAATAACTCATTTTATATATCATTTGGCTTTGGAATCATTGCAAAGGTTTTATTAAAATGTATTTTATTATTTATGATTTCATTTCCACACTCAAGCAGTTTATTAACTGTATTAACAAGTAAACTCAATTCTTCAAATGGTGTACCCTTATGCAAAGAAAATATATTTCTCTATAGATTAATAATCGGTGCATTAAGTTATTTAATGCATTTTAAAAATATACTCAATGCATTGTGTTGCTATATTACAATATGTTGAATAATGCATAAAGAATTGCTGCTTTCCATATATTGAAAAATATATAATCTGAAAGCTGAATAAATAAGCTTTCCATTGATGTATGGTTTGTTAGGATAGGAAAATATTTGAATATCTATAATCTGAGGATGCAAAAAAATCTAAATTTTGAGAGAATTGCCTTTAAAGTTGTCCAGATTAAGTTCTTAGCAATGCATATTACTAATCAAAAATTAAGTTTAAATATATTTACGGTAGGAAATTTACAAAATATCTTCATGGAACATGATCTTTACTTAATCCTAATGATTTTTGCCATGAAAGATAATTTTGACTAGTTTTGTGGTCCAGGGTCACATATATTCATATTTTTATGGGCACATGTACAATATATGCAATATACAGTATGTACACAGCTATCAGAAAATAAATATATATTGTGAGATAAATCTTATTTTTAATCAATATTGCCGTGACTTTAAAAACACATCTAATTCTCTAAAAAGGTAAATATTGTAGTATTTGTTTTCAGTAAACATTTTTTTTTATACTGTATACATCACACAAATTTTTACATTTGAAATGTGTAACTATGCAAAAAAAATATATATATCTTAATTGCTATATTTTTACTATATATTTCCATTCAAAAGTTTGGGATCAGTACAATTTTGAATGTATTTTTTTTAGAAATTTGCTTATGCTCATCACGGCATATATCATTACATTTTAAAATAGAATTTATTCCTGTGATGTAAAGCTTTTTTGTCATCAGCCATTACTTTGGTCTTCAGCGTCACATGATCCTTCAGAAATCATTCTAATATGCTTATTTATTACTTTTATTATCAATGTTGGAAACAGTTGTGCGGCTTAATTTTTTTTTTTCTTGAACCTGTGATACTTTTTTCAGGATTCTTTGATGAATAGAAAGTTTAAAAGAACAGCATTTATTAAAAATAAAAATCTTTTCTAACAATATAAGTATTTACTATCACTTTTTATCAATTTAACACATTCTTGCTGAATAAAAGTATTCATTTCTTTCAAATAAAGGAAGAAGGAAAAAATTTACTGACCTCAAACTTTGAACGGTAGTGTATATTGTTACAAAAGAATTATGTTGTAAATAAATGCTGTTTTTTAGACGTTTTATAAATCAAAAAAAGTATCACAGGTTCCAAAAAATATTAAGCAGCACAACTGTTTCCAACATTGATAATAAATCAGCATTAGAATAATTTCTGAAGGATCATGTGACACTGAAGACTGGAGTAATGATGCTGAAAATTCAGCTTTGCGTCACAGGAATACATTCTATTTTAAAATATATTAAAAACAAAACCACTATTTTAAATTGCAATATTTCACAATATTACTGTTTTTTCAGTATTTTTAATAAAGTAAACTATTCCACTGATATATTGCAACATATTGAAAAATATAAATATAAATCCCATATATAGAAATATATTAATTAATGTACCACATTATATTTTCTAATATATTTTAAAACATAAAAAAATCGTACTAATCCCAAACTTTTGAACGGTCAGTGTACATGTTCCATTGATATATTGCAGCATATTGAAAAATATAAAAAGTTTCCCATATATAGAAATGTAACAATGAATGTACATTATATTTTCCTATATATATATATATATATATATATATATATATATTTTTTTTTTTTTTTTATTATTAAAAATACAATCTAGATTTGTTTTCTAACAATATAAGTCTTTATTATCACTTTTTTTTAAATCATTTTAACACATCCTTGCTGAATAAAATTATTAATTGTAAATGTTACAAATATAAATATTATTTACAAATATCATTCATCACAACTGTTTCCAACATGATAATAAAGCAGAATATTAGTATGATTACTGAAGCATCATGTGACTCTGAAGACTGGAGTTCTGATTCTTAAAATTCAGTATATAATTTTTTTTTCTTTATTTGAGTACATAGTAGTCTGTGGAGTTTTCCATAGCTAAAGCTTTTATACGTTAAGGTCATTTGTCATTCACCTCATGTATCTGGCTGAGATGCAGTAAAACCCACTGAGCTATCTAAGACCTTAGATAGTAATAAAAGCTAATATTGATCCGAGCCGCATCCTTCATAAAGACAGATCTAAAAACCTTTACAAGACACATGAGATACGTGACCTTCAAATTACTGAAAATGTTATCCTTGTTTTGTTGCCATAACTAGAAAACAAATTGCAGCAATACTCTCCAATAAACCCGCGTGTCTTCGGAAGTCTTAGTGAAGATAATGGCACGACGCTTCGAGAACTGAATCTTTTTTTCTTAATTCTCAGTTATGAAAATGTTACAGCAAGTGTTTGGAGAGCGGCGTCGCATAATGAAAAAGCATAGTCGAGCTTCTCCGATTCAATTTACTGTCTGCGCTAACAGGTTCGCTCTCACAGTTGTGCTGTTTGAAATTTCCATTCAGCTGCGGGTGAAAATGAGGAGCACGGAACATTAAGCTACACCTCACTCAGCCGGATCCTCCGTTCCCAGAACATGCTGAGGAGTCGCACAACTGCCTAATCATCTCCTCCCAAACTGCGGCCTTGCCGGATGGGTTTGCAGCTGCGAGAGTCATTACATCCTGTCCTTATCACAAGTACAGCACTTTACATTTGATTGCGCTTTACATGAAAATACATTACGTCCATCTGTCTAACGCACTGGATTCTTTTCTTTTCGAGGCCATTTACAGGTCCTGCGATTTGAAGATGAGCATTATGACTTTGTCATATTACGCCAAGTTGCCACGCCAGCGTTTTCTAAACCGTGGAGGGGGAAATCTGCCACCGTGCCTGCCTTAGCGAGGTTTGTTTAAAGGGGAAAATGTGTGCAAGGAGACACAGGCATTGCTCACAAGCAATTATGTCGCTTTCTGCCAGCGTCTTCCTCTAGCTACCTCAATATCTTTTCTCTCCCCAGACGGTGCTCTGGGCATGTGAGCAGATTACGGTTTGGGGAGAGGGTTTTTGTCGGGGAGCACAGATAAGCTATTAAATAGGCCATGCTCTCAAATCAAGCCTTTCAGACTATGGCTGCTTTTATTATATTAGATGAGCTTAATCAAAGCAGATCATTAAACGGCGTGGAAAACAACAGCCCCTGACCAGTCCTGCATCCGTAACTAACGTTGTTATTTTTTTTCCCTGGCTGCAATAATAGCCTGTAGTGCGCTGTTTATCAACGCTATGTAATTTCAGGCCTAATAGTACACATAGATTTGACTTACATTATAGTGCTTAATTTGCACTGCAGAGCGATCCGCACCATGTTGGATAATATTGCTGTTTTAGTACGAGACTTTCTAAGTTGATTGCATTTATGTGTGCTGAGAAGTTTGATAAGAATGTATTAAAAATTAAAATGGAAAAAGTGCTATGAAGGTTTTTGCACTCATAATAAGTAGCTCTGAAGTATTAAATACTATAGAGGCTATAAACACAAGCAAAATAATTTAATTGAGTTTGCACCCTCGTGTTCTTCCAAACACAAATGGAGATATTTTTAATGAAACCTGAGATTTCTGTCTCCCAGCTGAAAGTCCATTCTAGCTAAACTTTCATGTTTCAAAAAGTTCATAAAGAGGTTGTTCAAGCAGCCTAATCCATTTAAATTTAGTGTTTTAAAGGTACAATAAGTGATTTCTGAGAAAAGCTGTTGATATTTGAAATGACTAGGGCTGCCTTAGACATAAGATTTTTCTGGTCGACTAGAAGCATCTTTACACAGCCGAGTTAAGGCTGCTTAGTGCCTGCTCAAAATTCTGTGTAAAGATGTAATGCCACATTAAAGACAGACTAAATTAAGCCTGTTCTGAACCACCTTAGCCCCTAGTATTAAATCATAGAGTTGTATTTGTGTAAATGCATTTATGCCACCTCTGAGCAGCATTAAACGGTCTGTGTAAAAGCCACTTCAGAAGCTCTTCTGTGCCACCTTTGCAGTGTAAATTTGGCATAGTAGTTGTTCATTTTAAGCATTAGTCTACTATTAGTCACACACTAATTAATAAACCATTTAAATCATAATAATGAGCCTTTAATTGCCTACATAGTCTAATAAGCGCTCAAGTGCATGCAAAAAAAAGCTTGCCAGAGCACACTAGCAGATATAATTATAAATGTGTTAGGGAAAAAAAGCAAGGAAACTGCATTAACATACTAATCATTTATTGATAAATTATTAAGAGATAAGAGATGAAGTCGGCGACACCGGGTGGATTACAAAATCTAAGAATATTTGTTTTCTATTTGAATAGGTTTATTTAAAAGTAGACATTTCACTTTCTATAGATATATTTTGTCTGTAAGGCAAGAATATGCTAAGTTTCGAAGTTTTCCCTGAAGTTCACAGACCAAGACGGCAGAAAGTGTGTTCTGTTTGCTTTAATTATTTTACAAAAGCACAACAAATAAACGTAGAGTCTTTACAGATTCGAAAGGTGTTTTACTTTTGACTGTATGACCAAAAATGGAGTATTTTAAGAGCAAGTGACCCAATATATTGTAAAATGTAATTTATCCCTGTGATTTCAAAGCTGATTTTTTAGCATCATTACTCCAGTCATATGATCCTTGAGAAATCATTATAATATTCTGATTTGCTGCTCAGAAAACATTTATTATTAATAATATGTTGAAAACAGCTGATAAATGCTGATCTTTGGATCTTTCTATTCTTCAAAGAATCCTGAAAAAATGTACTCAACTGTTTTAAATATTGATAAAAAATAATCATTAAAAATGTTTCTTAAAAAGCAAATCAGCATATAAGAATGATTTTTGAAGGATAATGTGACACTGAAAATTGGAGTAATGATCAGGAATAAATTACATTTTAAAATATATTCAAATAGAACGTTTTTTTTTTTTAAATAACAAAAATATTTCAAAATTGTACTGTTTTTGCTGTACTTTGGATCAAATAAATGCAGGCTTGGTAAGCTTCTTTAAAAAGAAACATTAAAAAAACTTTTTACTTGTAGTGTACTTATAAAGCACATATTAATGTCTAATTCTGCATGACTATATTTTAGATCCCTAAATCCTACCTTATACCTAAACTTAACAACTACCTAACTATTAATAAGCAGCAAATTAGGAGTTTATGTAGACAAAAGTCATAGTTAATAATTAGTTAGTGAGAACTGGACCTTAAAATAAAGTGTGACCGTACTTTTCATTGTTAGTTCATGTTAACTAATGATGTTAACTAATGTAACCAGCTATTTTACATATAAACATTTAACGCACAAAGAGCACCTCAAATATGGTAAACGGAAGCTGAAACGTTGCTTGCTCAATGCATTAAGGTAGGTAATTAATGACCACAGAAAGTCAGGAGGCCAGTTTAATGCCTCAAGCGAAGGACAATCCTTTGTACAGGGGCCGGATTAAGGTTTCATAAAAACATTTGCTCCTTTTCATGGCCTGGAATCCGCCTCATTGTATTAGGACGTTTGATCCCATAGGTACATGTCAGGGAAAGAGCCCCCCCTGCTGGCCAGACTAGTTTTTCACAAAGGTAGCGCATGCTGCCAGGCTCTATAAGGTCGGAGGAATGCGCTACCACTTCCATAAATGAGGTCAAATTCATCATTAAGGTAGGGAATTAATGACCACTAAAGGTCAGGAGGCCAGTTCATTGCCTCATCCGAAAGATGCTTCTTTTTACAAGAGCCGGATTAAGGTTTCATAAAAACATTTGCTCCTTTTCAAGGCTGGGAATCTGCCTAGTTAATTGGGGCGGTTTAATGCTTCATCAAAAGCCTTACACTGCAGAAGTCATTTTTGTATATCTGGACTTTTGAAACCTAAAGTACATGTCAGGGAATAAGCAACCCCTGCTGGCTGGACTAAAACTATCTCCAGCAGGAAGCTAGTTTTCCGCAAAGTGTCTCCCATCCATGCACAGAGCAGGCTTGGGCCTGCTTAGCTTTAGAGAGTAACCAGAATCTGACTACAGCAAGCAACAGTTAAGCTTGTTCTTTTGTGATGAATGAAGCTGCTCTGATAGAGGGGTAGCGCATCCTGACAGGTTCAATCAGGCCAGCGGAATGTGCTACCACCTCCATAAATGAGGTCAAATTCACCATTAAGGTAGGGAATTAATGACCACAGAAAGTCAAGAGGCCAGTTTAATGCCTCATGAGAAGGACACTCCTTTTTACAGGGGCCGGATTAAGGTTTCATAAAAACATTTGCTCCTTTTCACAGCCTGGAATCCGCCTCGTTGTATTAGGACGTTTGATCCCATAGGTACATGTCAGGGAAAGAGCCCCCCCTGCTGGCCAGACTAGTTTTTCACAAAGGTAGCGCATGCTGCCAGGCTCTATAAGGTCGGTGGAATGCGCTACCACTTCCATAAATTAGGTCAAATTCATCATTAAGGTAGGGAATTAATGACCACTAAAGGTCAGGAGGCCAGTTTATTGCCTCATCCGAAAGATGCTTCTTTTTACAAGGGCCGGATTAAGGTTTCATAAAAACATTTGCTCCTTTTCACGGCCTGGAATCCGCCTTGTTGTATTAGGACGTTTGATCCCATAGGTACATGTCAGGGAATGAGCCCCCCCTGCTGGCCAGACTAGCTTTTCACAAAGGTAGCGCATGCTGCCAGGCTCTATAAGGTCGGCGGAATGCGCTACCACCTCCATAAATGAGGTCAAATTCATCATTAAGGTAGGGAATTAATGACCACTAAAGGTCAGGAGGCCAGTTTATTGCCTCATCTGAAAGATGCTTCTTTTTACAAGGGCCAGATTAAGGTTTCATAAAAACATTTGCTCCTTTTCACGGACTGGAATCCGCCTCGTTGTATTAGGACGTTTGATCCCATAGGTACATGTCAGGGAAAGAGCCCCCCCTGCTGGCTGGACTACAACTATCTCCAGCAGGAAGCTAGTTTTAAACAAAGGGTCTCCCATGCATGCACAGATCAGGTTTGGATCTGCTTAGCTTTGGAGAGTAACCAGAATCTGACTACTGCAAGCAAAATTTGAACTTGTTCGTTTTCGTTGAATGAAGCTGCTCTGATAGAGGGGTAGGGCATCCTGACAGGTTCAATCAGGCCAGCGGAATGTGCTACCACCTCCATAAATGAGGTCAAATTCACCATTAAGGTAGGGAATTAATGACCACAGAAAGTCAAGAGGCCAGTTTAATGCCTCATGAGAAGGACACTCCTTTTTACAGGGGCCGGATTAAGGTTTCATAAAAACATTTGCTCCTTTTCACGGCCTGGAATCCGCCTCATTGTATTAGGACGTTTGATCCCATAGGTACATGTCAGGGAAAGAGCCCTCCCTGCTGGCCAGACTAGTTTTTCACAAAGGTAGCGCATGCTGCCAGGCTCTATAAGGTCGGAGGAATGCGCTACCACTTCCATAAATGAGGTCAAATTCATCATTAAGGTAGGGAATTAATGACCACTAAAGGTCAGGAGGCCAGTTCATTGCCTCATCCGAAAGATCCTTCTTTTTACAAGGGCCGGATTAAGGTTTCATAAAAACATTTGCTCCTTTTCACGGCCTGGAATCCGCCTCGTTGTATTAGGACGTTTGATCCCATAGGTACATGTCAGGGAAAGAGCCCCCCCTGCTGGCTGGACTAGTTTTTCACAAAGGTAGCGCATGCTGCCAGGCTCTATAAGGTCGGCGGAATGCGCTACCACTTCCATAAATGAGGTCAAATTCATCATTAAGGTAGGGAATTAATGACCACTAAAGGTCAGGAGGCCAGTTCATTGCCTCATCCGAAAGATGCTTCTTTTTAAAAGGGCCGGATTAAGGTTTCATAAAAACATTTGCTCCTTTTCAAGGCCCGGTATCTGCCTAGTTAAATGGGGCGGTTTAATGCTTCATCAAAAGCCTTACACCGCAGAAGTCATTTTTGTATATCTGGACTTTTGGAACCTAAAGTACATGTCAGGGAATGAGCAACCCCTGCTGGCTGGACTAAAAATATCTCCAGCAGGAAGCTAGTTTTCCACAAAGTGTCTCCCATCCATGCACAGAGCAGGCTTGGGCCTGCCTAGTTTTAGAAAGTAACCAGAATCTGACTACTGCAAGCAAGAGTGGAACATGTTCTTTTTGGTTGAATGAAGCTGTGATGATAGAGGGGTAGCGCATCCTGACAGGTTCAATCAGACCAGCGGAATGTGCTACCACCTCCATAAATGAGGTCAAATTCACCATTAAGGTAGGGAATTAAAGACCACAGAAAGTCAGGAGGCCAGTTTAATGCCTCATGAGAAGGACACTCCTTTTTACAGGGGCCGGATTAAGGTTTCATAAAAACATTTGCTCCTTTTCACGGCCTGGAATCCGCCTCATTGTATTAGGACGTTTGATCCCATAGGTACATGTCAGGGAAAGAGCCCTCCCTGCTGGCCAGACTAGTTTTTCACAAAGGTAGCGCATGCTGCCAGGCTCTATAAGGTCGGAGGAATGCGCTACCACTTCCATAAATGAGGTCAAATTCATCATTAAGGTAGGAAATTAATGACCACTAAAGGTCAGGAGGCCAGTTCATTGCCTCATCCGAAAGATGCTTCTTTTTACAAGGGCCGGATTAAGGTTTCATAAAAACATTTGCTCCTTTTCACGGCCTGGAATCCGCCTCGTTGTATTAGGACATTTGATCTCATAGGTACATGTCAGGGAATGAGCCCCCCCTGCTGGCCAGACTAGTTTTACACAAAGGTAGCGCATGCTGCCAGGCTCTATAGGGTCGGCGGAATGCGCTACCACCTCCATAAATGAGGTCAAATTCACCATTAAGGTAGGGAATTAAAGACCACAGAAAGTCAGGAGGCCAGTTTAATGCCTCATGAGAAGGACACTCCTTTTAACAGGGGCCGGATTAAGGCTTCATAAAAACATTTGCTCCTTTTCACGGCCTGGAATCCGCCTTGTTGTATTAGGACGTTTGATACCATAGGTACATGTCAGGGAAAGAGCCCCCCCTGCTGGCCAGACTAGTTTTTCACAAAGGTAGCGCATGCTGCCAGGCTCTATAAGGTCGGCGGAATGCGCTACCACTTCCATAAATTAGGTCAAATTCATCATTAAGGGACGGAATTAATGACCACTGAAGGTCAGGAGGCCAGTTTATTGCCTCATCCGAAAGATCCTTCTTTTTACAAGGGCCGGATTAAGGTTTCATAAAAACATTTGCTCCTTTTCACGGCCTGGAATCCGCCTCGTTGTATTAGGACGTTTGATCCCATAGGTACATGTCAGGGAATGAGCCCCCCCTGCTGGCCAGACTAGCTTTTCACAAAGGTAGCGCATGCTGCCAGGCTCTATAAGGTCGGCGGAATGCGCTACCACCTCCATAAATTAGGTCAAATTCATCATTAAGGTAGGGAATTAATGACCACTGAAGGTCAGGAGGCCAGTTTATTGCCTCATCCGAAAGATCCTTCTTTTTACAAGGGCCGGATTAAGGTTGCATAAAAACATTTGCTCCTTTTCACGGCCTGGAATCCGCCTCGTTGTATTAGGACATTTGATCTCATAGGTACATGTCAGGGAATGAGCCCCCCCTGCTGGCCAGACTAGTTTTTCACAAAGGTAGCGCATGCTGCCAGGCTCTATAAGGTCGGCGGAATGCGCTGCCACTTCCATAAATGAGGTCAAATTCATCATTAAGGTAGGGAATTAATGACCACTAAAGGTCAGGAGGCCAGTTCATTGCCTCATCCGAAAGATGCTTCTTTTTAAAAGGGCCGGATTAAGGTTTCATAAAAACATTTGCTCCTTTTCAAGGCCCGATATCTGCCTAGTTAAATGGGGCGGTTTAATGCTTCATCAAAAGCCTTAAACCGCAGAAGTCATTTTTGTATATCTGGACTTTTGGAACCTAAAGTACATGTCAGAATGAAGCTGTGATGATAGAGGGGTAGCGCATCCTGACAGGTTCAATCAGACCAGCGGAATGTGCTACCACCTCCATAAATAAGGTCAAATTCACCATTAAGGTAGGGAATTAAAGACCACAGAAAGTCAGGAGGCCAGTTTAATGCCTCATGAGAAGGACACTCCTTTTAACAGGGGCCGGATTAAGGTTTCATAAAAACATTTGCTCCTTTTCACGGCCTGGAATCCGCCTCATTGTATTAGGACGTTTGATCCCATAGGTACATGTCAGGGAATGAGCCCCCCCTGCTGGCCAGACTAGCTTTTCACAAAGGTAGCGCATGCTGCCAGGCTCTATAAGGTCGGCGGAATGCGCTACCACCTCCATAAATGAGGTCAAGTTCATCATTAAGGTAGGGAATTAATGACCACTAAAGGTCAGGAGGCCAGTTTATTGCCTCATCTGAAAGATGCTTCTTTTTACAAGGGCCAGATTAAGGTTTCATAAAAACATTTGCTCCTTTTCACGGACTGGAATCCGCCTCGTTGTATTAGGACGTTTGATCCCATAGGTACATGTCAGGGAAAGAGCCCCCCCTGCTGGCTGGACTAAAACTTTCTCCAGCAGGAAGCTAGTTTTCCACGAAGGGTCTCCCATCCATGCACAGATCAGGTTTGGACCTGCTTAGCTTTGGAGAGTAACCAGAATCTGACTACTGCAAGCAACAGTTGAACTGGTTTGTTTTTGTTGAATGAAGCTGCTCTGATGGAGGGGTAGGGCATCCTGACAGGTTCAATCAGGCCAGCGGAATGTGCTACCACCTCCATAAATGAGGTCAAATTCACCATTAAGGTAGGGAATTAATGACCACAGAAAGTCAAGAGGCCAGTTTAATGCCTCATGAGAAGGACACTCCTTTTTACAGGGGCCGGATTAAGGCTTCATAAAAACATTTGCTCCTTTTCACGGCCTGGAATCCGCCTCGTTGTATTAGGACGTTTGATACCATAGGTACATGTCAGGGAAAGAGCCCCCCCTGCTGGCTGGACTAGTTTTTCACAAAGGTAGCGCATGCTGGCAGGCTCTATAAGGTCGGCGGAATGCGCTACCACTTCCATAAATGAGGTCGAATTCATCATTAAGGTAGGGAATTAATGACCACTAAAGGTCAGGAGGCCAGTTCATTGCCTCATCCGAAAGATGCTTCTTTTTAACCCTCTGGGGCCTGAGGTGTTTTGGGGCCCTGAAGAAGTTTTGACATGCCCTGACATTTGTGCTTTTTTCAGTATCTTAAAAACATATGAATGGTTAAAGTCAGATTTCATTGTAATCAGCACATATTGGGCTACAATAATATGCAAGCAACATTAATGTGCATGTTTGTGTTTTTGAGAAAACTATGTTTATGCGTGGTTATTGAAAATCTAAAGTTTTGAAGTCACTGAAATAAGGCCATGAAGCACATACAGGACATTTCTTTACAAGACTTTTGATAATTGGATGTCGTAGGCTAGAATTTTTTCAACCAAATGATGTGAAAATCATCTCGTTCACTCGTTCAGAGAAAACAATATATTGATTTAAATTTTATAAAACATGTTTTGTGATCGAAAGGGATTATTCATAGGTGTGGCAATGGCCCATGAATATTTAGCAATTCACACCCGAGAGACAAAAGGGCCCTCCCTAATGGCCCCATCAATGATTGACTTGACTATAGCAGGTAAGGAAACAATGTGAAAAGATTCAGAGAATGGTGTTTTAGATTATTTTTATTTTATTTACTATCACTGTATAAACAAAACATTCATAATGAAGGTCAAAGACACATTATTGAGCTCCCTCATCTAACCACACAGATGTGCACAGACTTTGTGGCATTTCTGAAAACTTCTTCTGAATTCTGTTCAACAAATGAAACAATCTTACCTGCTATTTTGTGTGCCCTTAAAAAAATACAAAAAAAGTCAAAAACTTGTTTTACACTAGAATATCAGTGTAGTTGAACATCTCAAGTTTCTAGTGCTCTCAGAGGAAAACAGTTTGAAGGGACTCAAGGGAAAGAGGGCAGGATTCATCTTTTGAGCAGGTTTGAGATCACTACAAAAACAAAACAAACCAAAAATCATATCAGGATCATCTGTCAGAATACAGTCTATACTCTAGAATTTGTACTAATGTAAAAAAAGGACATGCAATATCTAAGAAACTAATAATTATCGTTTAGCACTATATTACTAATAAACGTGATGTAAACACACATTCAGTGTAAGCACTCATATTACTTTTACACTATTATACAATAAAATAAATAAAGTATGATTCTACATTCATAAAGATATCGTCATAAATGCATCTCACAGTCATAATCACATCGTTTTTCTAGAACATTATAAATATCCTGGCATCGTGAGAGATGCAATGCAATCAAACGTACTTCATAATGTTTCATTTGATAAAGTCAGGAATTTTAGTTTGGAATAAGTCTAACTAGTAAAATGTGTACATGTTTTGTCAAAGGAAATAACAGCGAAAGCTAGTAGGAAAATGAAAGTAAGACTTACTCATGTAAATGTCTCCTCCTGCTGGGTTTGCGTCGCATCGCGTCCTTCTTAGGATTGAGGTAAATATAAGTCTTATTCCTCACAGCATATATTCATTCAAAACTGTAACCAAGATGAACTTGAAGTCATGTTGCTTTGTTGCGGTGATGTGGGAGTTCCCTTTCGATACTTTCACTCGTACTGCGTCTGTAAAGACGCTATGGGAAAAGCTCCTTTTCTCCTGAGACTGAAGCATTTCAATAACGCAGTGTAACTGCACGGCCATTGGTTCGTGCAGTGTTAAAGAAACGAACCAATGGCTCGGCAGCGGAGATGCACAAACCTATGGCGATGATTCGCGCCCGATCGCGCCAAAAGGGGCGGAGCATCTGGCTATATAAGCGAGCATTTCGCCATAGGGAACTCAGATCCTTCTTCTTCAGCGACGACTTCTGATCTTCGCAGAGACTGACTACGCAGACTTCGCTCAAGCAAGCCTCTTCTTCGCCGTTGACGAGCCTCGCAGCGGATCTTCACTGCTCGGCGGATTGACGCTCCGGAGCTGATTCCCTGCTGCTATCCGGCGAATATCTAAAAGAGCAAATTAGAGCAAATTTCTAGGCGTTGTTCCAAATGCCACGGCGTTTTTGTCGCTCGTGCAGAGCCCCTCTACACGCCGCTGACACTCACGCTGAGTGCGTCTCGTGCCTGGGTCACGCCCACGCTGAGGCTGCGCTCAATGAGACGGAATGTTCCCACTGCGGGAATATGAGTCTCACTTCCCTCCGCTCGCGGCTAGCTTTCTTTTCAGAGAGCGACGCCGCTTCTCGCGCCCTCCCGCTTACTTCCTCGCAAGAGCCTGCTAGGAAGAAGCAGCGGGGCAGGAGATCTAAGAGCGCGGTGACAGGCGAGCTCACGCCGGCTCAGACCCCGCGTGCCTCGCCTTCACCACACGGAGAGGAATCGCCAGTTCTCTTCCTGCATCCTGACCAGCGTCCCTCTGCGGCTGCGAGCGATCTGGTCTCCTTCGGAGGAAGTGAATGCGAGGATGACAGCATGTCATTGGCCGCATCTGACGCAGAGGAGTTGTCGGGCTCTTCCCATGACCCCGCCCCCTTGCCGTCTGCGCAATCCAGCGCCGCCAGCGCCGGTATGGACGCCGAACTGTTCCGTGTCCTATCTAAAGCTGTTGAGGAGCTGGATCTTCAATGGTCTCCTCCCGAGGAGCCATCTAGGAGCCGGTTGGATGAATGGTTCCTGCCGGGGCGCCGCCAGGCCCCTCGTCAGCGAGCTTCACCATTCTTCCCCGAAGTCCACGACGAAATATCTAAGTCCTGGCGTGCTCCATACTCCGCCCGCCTTCATACTTCCTCTTCTGCTGCCCTCACCACGGTAGATGGCGCTGAGGAAAAGGGCTACGAGAAGCTGCCCCCGCTGGACGAGTCAGTTGCTGCGCACCTTTGCCCGCCCACCGCTATCGGTTGGAAGGCGAGGGCGTCACACCCGTCTAAGCCGTGCAGGACGACCTCTACCCTCGCTGGACGAGCGTATTCGTCTGCTGGACAGGCAGCTTCAGCGCTTCACTCTATGGCGGTACTCCAGGTGTACCAAGCAAAGCTCCTCCGCGGTCTGGACGAGTTGAACCTGGACGATTCCCCGCTCAGAGAGATACGTAGCGCTACGGATTTGGCGTTACGCGCCACGAAGATGACGGCTCAGGCGATCGGGCGATCGATGGCCAGTTTAGTGGTGCTGGAGCGCCACTTGTGGCTTAACTTGACGGAGATCAAGGACGCGGATAAGGTCGCCTTCCTTGACTCCCCCATCTCGCCGACCGGCCTGTTCGGCCCAGCTGTCGAGGGTTTCGCGGAGCGCTTCACCGCGGCGCAGAAATCGTCCCAAGCTATGCGACATTTCCTGCCCAAACGCTCGAGCTCTGCAACGGCTCCTAGTCGCCCCAAGCCGGCGCCGACTCAGCAGCCTGCGAAAGCCACGCCCCCAGCTGCGCAACCAGCGCCTCAGACGGAGCTCCGTCCTCGGTCACGCCCAGCCAAGCGCTTTCCCTTCCCTAAGCGTCAGGGACCTCGGCCAAGAGTGGTGCTGGACCAGGCGCCGCCAGCGTCTTCCTGATCTCAACAGCAGGAAGAGGGAGGGGCCAAGTCTCGCAGCAGCCGGACCAGCCCCCAAAGTGCCTCTTTTAAGCCCTTCTACACTCCGTTCTGTTCCGAGTGTAAGGGAACTCATGTTTGTAAAAAATGTAGCTGTAGCTCACGGGCCCTTTGTATCAGCGCCCTTACAGCAAACCGCTGTGATAGCGGGAAAAATAAAAAACAAACATTTTCAAGAAAAGAGCAAATTTCCTCTTCAAATGCTTCCAGACAGCATACAGCTGTGCGAACCATTGCAGCCCCTAGCGACACGATCCGCGGCATGGCAAGCCATCCCCGGAGTGTCAAAATGGGTTTTGGGTATAATAGAACGAGGCTATGTACTCCAGTTCGCTCGAAGACCTCCTCGCTTTCATGGTGTGATTACCACCTCAGTTCGCAGCAAAGACGCAGACGTCTTGCGATTGGAGGTAAAGAATCTGTTGGCCAAGGGCGCCGTGGAAACGGTCCCCCCAACACAGAGCGAGTCAGGTTTTTACAGCCGTTACTTCCTCGTTCCAAAGAAGGATGGCGGTCTACGCCCCATCCTCGACCTCAGACAGCTGAATCGCGCCCTCATGAGACGGCCGTTCAGAATGCTTACACTAAAACAGATCCTCTCGCAGATACGCAAAGGGGACTGGTTTTGTTCACTAGATCTGAAGGATGCATACTTCCACATTCAGATCGCCCCCCATCACAGGCAATTCTTGAGATTCGCCTTCGAGGGAGTGGCATATCAATATACAGTCCTTCCGTTCGGACTGTCGTTAGCCCCTCGCACGTTTACAAAGTGCATGGACGCAGCACTTTCCCCTCTGAGACAGATGGGAATCCGCGTCCTGAACTATCTGGACGACTGGCTCATCCTAGCCCAGTCAGAAAGCGAGCTAACACACCACAGAGCCTTAATCCTCAGCCACTTAGAGTGCCTAGGACTCAAGGTCAATTTTGCCAAGAGCGTGCTGTCTCCCAGCCAACGCATTGCGTTCCTGGGAGCAGTTTTCGACTCATGTCAAATGAAGGCAGCAGTTGCGCCGCAGAGAGCCCAAGCTATTCGCAGGCTCGCGGCTTCCTTCAAAATAGGAGCCCTTCGCCCTCTCAAGGTTTTTCAGAAGATGCTCGGCCTTATGGCCTCAGCATCTCCAGTACTTCAGTTGGGTCTGCTTCAAATGCGCCCCCTGCAGTTCTGGTTGAAACCAAAGGTTCCTCCTCAAGCGTGGCGTTTGGGACGCCAGCGCATCAAGGTAGATCGGGCCTGTATAGCAGCCCTGGCTCCTTGGAGGTGCGCTCCATGGATGGAACAGGGCGTTCCCCTGGACTTGGTGGTCAGAAGGAAAGCGGTCTCGACAGACGCCTCCAACTTAGGTTGGGGGGCGCTGTGCGACGGCCAGCCTGCTTTCGGCCTATGGTCGAAAGCGGAGAGTCGCCTTCACATCAACTGCTTGGAAATGCTAGCAGTGTGTTTAGGCCTTCACACCCTTCTACCTGCGCTGAAGGGTCACCATGTCTTAGTCCGTTCGGACAGCATGACAGTGGTGTCCTTCATAAATCACCAAGGGGGCCTCTCGTCGAGACGTCTATTTACGATGGTAGAACGTCTCCTGAAATGGGCTCAGCTGCACTTCCGCTCTCTAAGAGCGACGCATGTGCCAGGCAAACTGAACCAGGGAGCAGACATGTTGTCTCGGGGCAACGTCTCCTCAGACGAATGGACGCTTCACCCTCACACGGTTCAGCAAATATGGGCTGTCTTTGGCAGGGCGCGAGTAGATCTTTTCGCCTCAAAAGACAATCATCACTGCCCAATTTATTTTTCGAAGGAACAGGACGCATTGACCCAAGAATGGCCCAATCTCCTGTTATACGCATTCCCTCCTATCGCTCTGCTGCCACAGGTCATCAGGCGAGTGCGGGAACAGAAACTCAAAGTCCTGTTAGTGGCTCCGTTCTGGCAGAACCAGCATTGGTTTCCAGATCTTCCCAGGCTGCTCTCAAGAGCACCATGGCCCGTGCCACTGAGACGAGATCTCTTAACACAGGCGAACAGAACGATTTGGCACCCCCAACCGGAATTGTGGGCGCTGCACGTTTGGGCTCTAGACGGGAGCCTTTAAGTCTCCCTGAGTCGGTTTTGAGTACTATTTCACAAGCTAGAGCACCCTCTACGAGGCGGCTCTACGATCTCAAGTGGTCTGTCTTTTCCGCCTGGTGTTCCACCCGCGGTACGGACCCAGTTTTATGTGACATATCTGTGATATTGTCCTTCTTGCAAGAGCTGTTGGATAAGGGGAGATCCCCTTCCACGCTCAAGGTCTATGTTGCGGCTATAGCGGTATTCCATGACCTTGTAAACGGTCAATCTGTGGGAAGGAACGACTTGGTCGTTCGTTTCTTAAAGGGGTCAAGGCGGATTAATCCCCCTCGCCCCATCACGGTTCCGTCTTGGGACTTACCCACAGTGTTGAGGGCCCTGAAGGGCCCTCCCTTCGAACCGCTTCAGTCCATAGGCCTTCGCCCCCTGACGTTGAAGACTGCCCTGCTATTGGCATTAGCATCAGTCAAACGCATGGGTGATTTACAGGCGCTCTCTGTGAGCCCCGTTTGCTTGGAATTCGGGCCAAATGACTCTAAGGTCATCCTGAAGCCAAAGCATGGGTATGTTCCCAAAAGTCTCTCTACACCCTTTAGAGACCAGATTATTTCCCTTTTGGCTCTTCCTCCTACGGAGCAAGACCAGGGATTTAACCCTCTCTGCCCTGTCAGGGCTCTGAGATGTTATATAGAGCGTTCTGCCCCTTTTAGGCAGTCAGAACAGCTGTTTGTATGTTTTGGTGGCCGCACCAAGGGGTGTTCGGTCACAAAACAGAGATTATCCAAATGGATTGTGGAAGCCATCACGCTGGCTTACTCCTCTTTGGGCCTACAATGTCCCATGGGAGTAAGGGCCCATTCAACGAGGGGCATCGCCTCGTCTTGGGCGTGGTCTAGTGGGGTTTCCATTGCAGAGATTTGTGCGGCGGCAGGCTGGGCCTCACCGTCCACATTTGCTAGATTTTATAACTTGGACGTTCCAGTCTTACAGACTCGGGTCCTTTCCACATAGTGGTATGTGTTACCAGTATGTTATATGCAGTGCGTCTTGGCCTCTGTGGAGCTCCAAGTGTACTTATTCCTTGGAACGGATGTTTATCAGGCTATCTGATCGAACAAATTGGCCCTTATTAGCCCTTTAGTGCTAGGGTCATGTTAGTCGTTCCTCTACCTTAAGCACGGCGGGATTGTACTGGTTCCCCATAGCGTCTTTACAGACGCAGTACGAGTGAAAGTATCGAAAGGGAACGTACTCGGTTACTTTCGTAACCTCGGTTCCCTGAGATACGGGAACGAGTACTGCGTTGCTGGCCGTGCTAGGTAGCTGCACGACTCAGTCGTCGCTTCAGTCGAAGTACCTGAGTTCCCTATGGCGAAATGCTCGCTTATATAGCCAGATGCTCCGCCCCTTTTGGCGCGATCGGGCGCGAATCATCGCCATAGGTTTGTGCATCTCCGCTGCCGAGCCATTGGTTCGTTTCTTTAACACTGCACGAACCAATGGCCGTGCAGTTACACTGCGTTATTGAAATGCTTCAGTCTCAGGAGAAAAGGAGCTTTTCCCATAGCGTCTTTACAGACGCAGTACTCGTTCCCGTATCTCAGGGAACCGAGGTTACGAAAGTAACCGAGTACGTTTCCTCGCGTACAGATACTCGGTCCTTGCCGAGCCTGCAGCACATGGCTAATTTGCATGGCAAAAGATTTCGCGATAGTGGGCGCGGTCACATTAGAGATAATTAGTTGGAACTGGATAGACTAGACATCTCCTTGGTTTCATATAGATTAATTTATCACAGATTATTTGTTTTTGATAAAACTTACTTCGTTTAAAAGCATAAATCTCAAGCTTTCAGTAGATACCACTTTTATGTTTGTGTGCTAAATATTCACCGTGTTTGAATGATATAAGTGACGCATTTCTAAAAGCAGTTCACGGAGACAGAGAAAACAGAAATCACCCTGTTTGTTTTCTTTATTCTAAATAAAAAAACACAACTTTCTGCTGTTCTTGTGAGTGTGCCCAAATAAAAGTACACGCTTTACAGTTTCCATTGATGTATATCTCTAATGTGTATGACTTCAACCGACAGAGCATTTTTAGTGTCTTTTGCGCTGATCTTAAAAAAAGTAGGTTGGTCACGCGGGCGTGACCGTCGGCCCCAGAGGGTTAAAAGGGCCGGATTAAGGTTTCATAAAAACATTTGCTCCTTTTCAAGGCCCGGTATCTGCCTAGTTAAATGGGGCGGTTTAATGCTTCATCAAAAGCCTTACACCGCAGAAGTCATTTTTGTATATCTGGACTTTTGGAACCTAAAGTACATGTCAGGGAATGAGCAACCCCTGCTGGCTGGACTAAAAATATCTCCAGCAGGAAGCTAGTTTTCCACAAAGTGTCTCCCATCCATGCACAGAGCAGGCTTGGGCCTGCCTAGCTTTAGAAAGTAACCAGAATCTGACTACTGCAAGCAAGAGTGCAACTTGTTCTTTTTGGTTGAATGAAGCTGTGATGATAGAGGGGTAGCGCATCCTGACAGGTTCAATCAGACCAGCGGAATGTGCTACCACCTCCATAAATGAGGTCAAATTCACCATTAAGGTAGGGAATTAATGACCACAGAAAGTCAAGAGGCCAGTTTAATGCCTCATGAGAAGGACACTCCTTTTTACAGGGGCCGGATTAAGGCTTCATAAAAACATTTGCTCCTTTTCACGGCCTGGAATCCGCCTCGTTGTATTAGGACGTTTGATACCATAGGTACATGTCAGGGAAAGAGCCCCCCCTGCTGGCTGGACTAGTTTTTCACAAAGGTAGCGCATGCTGGCAGGCTCTATAAGGTCGGCGGAATGCGCTACCACTTCCATAAATGAGGTCGAATTCATCATTAAGGTAGGGAATTAATGACCACTAAAGGTCAGGAGGCCAGTTCATTGCCTCATCCGAAAGATGCTTCTTTTTAAAAGGGCCGGATTAAGGTTTCATAAAAACATTTGCTCCTTTTCAAGGCCCGGTATCTGCCTAGTTAAATGGGGCGGTTTAATGCTTCATCAAAAGCCTTACACCGCAGAAGTCATTTTTGTATATCTGGACTTTTGGAACCTAAAGTACATGTCAGGGAATGAGCAACCCCTGCTGGCTGGACTAAAAATATCTCCAGCAGGAAGCTAGTTTTCCACAAAGGTTCTTCCATCCATGCTCAGATCAGGTTTGGACCTGCTTAGCTTTGGAGAGTAACCAGAATCTGACTACTGCAAGCAACAGTTGAACTGGTTCGTTTTAGTTGAATGAAGCTGCTCTGATAGAAGGGTAGGGCATCCTGACAGGTTCAATCAGGCCAGCGGAATGTGCTACCACCTCCATAAATGAGGTCAAATTCACCATTAAGGTAGGGAATTAATGACCACAGAAAGTCAGGAGGCCAGTTTAATGCCTCATGAGAAGGACACTCCTTTTTACAGGGGCCGGATTAAGGTTTCATAAAAACATTTGCTCCTTTTCACGGCCTGGAATCCGCCTCATTGTATTAGGACGTTTGATCCCATAGGTACATGTCAGGGAATGAGCCCCCCCTGCTGGCCAGACTAGTTTTTCACAAAGGTAGCGCATGCTGCCAGGCTCTATAAGGTCGGCGGAATGCGCTACCACCTCCATAAATGAGGTCAAATTCATCATTGAGGTAAGGAATTAATGACCACTAAAGGTCAGGAGGCCAGTTTATTGCCTCATACGAAAGATCCTTCTTTTTACAAGGGCCGGATTAAGGTTTCATAAAAACATTTGCTCGTTTTCACGGCCTGGAATCCGCCTCGTTGTATTAGTACGTTTGATCCCATAGGTACATGTCAGGGAATGAGCCCCCCCTGCTGGCCAGACTAGTTTTTCACAAAGGTAGGGCATGCTGCCAGGCTCTATATAGTCGGCGGAATGCGCTACCACTTCCATAAATGAGGTCAAATTCATCATTAAGGTAGGGAATTAATGACCACTAAAGGTCAGGAGGCCAGTTCATTGCCTCATACGAAAGATCCTTCTTTTTACAAGGGCCGGATTAAGTTTCATAAAAACATTTGCTCGTTTTCACGGCCTGGAATCCGCCTCGTTGTATTAGTACGTTTGATCCCATAGGTACATGTCAGGGAATGAGCCCCCCCTGCTGGCCAGACTAGTTTTTCACAAAGGTAGGGCATGCTGCCAGGCTCTATATAGTCGGCGGAATGCGCTACCACTTCCATAAATGAGGTCAAATTCATCATTAAGGTAGGGAATTAATGACCACTAAAGGTCAGGAGGCCAGTTCATTGCCTCATCCGAAAGATGCTTCTTTTTACAAGGGTCGGATTAAGGTTTCATAAAAACATTTGCTCCTTTTCAAGGCCCGGATTCTGCCTAGTTAAATGGGGCGGTTTAATGCTTAATCAAAAGCCTTACACCGCAGAAGTTATTTTTGTATATCTGGACTTTTGGAACCTAAAGTACATGTCAGGGAATGAGCAACCCCTGCTGGCTGGACTAAAACTATCTCCAGCAGGAAGCTAGTTTTCCACAAAGTGTCTCCCATCCATGCACAGAGCAGGCTTGGGCCTGCCTAGCTTTAGAGAGTAACCAGAATCTGACTACTGCAAGCAACAGTGGAACTTGTTCTTTTTGGTTGAATGAAGCTGTGATGATAGAGGGGTAGCGCATCCTGACAGGTTCAATCAGACCAGCGGAATGTGCTACCACCTCCAGAAATGAGGTCAAATTCACCATTAAGGTAGGGAATTAATGACCACAGAAAGTCAAGAGGCCAGTTTAATGCCTCATGAGAAGGACACTCCTTTTTACAGGGGCCGGATTAAGGTTTCATAAAAACATTTGCTCCTTTTCACGGACTGGAATCCGCCTCGTTGTATTAGGACGTTTGATCCCATAGGTACATGTCAGGGAAAGAGCCCCCCCTGCTGGCTAGACTAGTTTTTCACAAAGGTAGCGCATGCTGGCAGGCTCTATAAGGTCGGCGGAATGCGCTACCACTTCCATAAATGAGGTCGAATTCATCATTAAGGTAGGGAATTAATGACCACTAAAGGTCAGGAGGCCAGTTCATTGCCTCATCCGAAAGATGCTTCTTTTTAAAAGGGCCGGATTAAGGTTTCATAAAAACATTTGCTCCTTTTCAAGGCCCGGTATCTGCCTAGTTAAATGGGGCGGTTTAATGCTTCATCAAAAGCCTTACACCGCAGAAGTCATTTTTGTATATCTGGACTTTTGGAACCTAAAGTACATGTCAGGGAATGAGCAACCCCTGCTGGCTGGACTAAAAATATCTCCAGCAGGAAGGTAGTTTTCCACAAAGTATCTCCCATTCATGCACAGAGCAGGCTTGGGCCTGCCTAGCTTTAGAGAGTAACCAGAATCTGACTACTGCAAGCAACAGTGGAACTTGTTCTGTTTGGTTGAATAAAGCTGTGATGATAGAGGGGTAGCGCATCCTGACAGGTTCAATCAGACCAGCGGAATGTGCTACCACCTCCATAAATGAGGTCAAATTCACCATTAAGGTAGGGAATTAAAGACCACAGAAAGTCAGGAGGCCAGTTTAATGCCTCATGAGAAGGACACTCCTTTTAACAGGGGCCGGATTAAGGTTTCATAAAAACATTTGCTCCTTTTCACGGCCTGGAATCCGCCTCATTGTATTAGGACGTTTGATCCCATAGGTACATGTCAGGGAAAGAGCCCTCCCTGCTGGCCAGACTAGTTTTTCACAAAGGTAGCGCATGCTGGCAGGCTCTATAAGGTCGGAGGAATGCGCTACCACTTCCATAAATGAGGTCAAATTCATCATTAAGGTAGGGAATTAATGACCACTAAAGGTCAGGAGGCCAGTTCATTGCCTCATCCGAAAGATGCTTCTTTTTACAAGGGCCGGATTAAGGTTTCATAAAAACATTTGCTCCTTTTCACGGCCTGGAATCCGCCTCGTTGTATTAGGACATTTGATCTCATAGGTACATGTCAGGGAATGAGCCCCCCCTGCTGGCCAGACTAGTTTTTCACAAAGGTAGCGCATGCTGCCAGGCTCTATAGGGTCGGCGGAATGCGCTACCACCTCCATAAATGAGGTCAAATTCATCATTAAGGTAGGGAATTAATGACCACAGAAAGTCAAGAGGCCAATTTAATGCCTCATGAGAAGGACACTCCTTTTTAAAAGGGCCGGATTAAGGTTTCATAAAAACATTTGCTCCTTTTCAAGGCCTGGTATCTGCCTAGTTAAATGGGGCGGTTTAATGCTTCATCAAAAGCCTTACACCGCAGAAGTCATTTTTGTATATCTGGACTTTTGAAACCTAAAGTACATGTCAGGGAATAAGCAACACCTGCTGGCTGGACTAGAACTACCTCCAGCAGGAAGCTAGTTTTCCACAAAGTGTCTCCCATCCATGCACAGAGCAGGCTTGGGCCTGCTTAGCTTTAGAGAGTAACCAGAATCTGACTACTGCAAGCAACAGCTGAACCTGTTCATTTGTGATGAATGAAGCTGCTCTGATAGAGGGGTAGCGCATCCTGACAGGTTCAATCAGGCCAGCGGAATGTGCTACCACCTCCATAAATGAGGTCAAATTCACCATTAAGGTAGGGAATTAATGACCACAGAAAGTCAAGAGGCCAGTTTAATGCCTCATGAGATGGACACTCCTTTTTACAGGAGCCGGATTAAGGTTTCATAAAAACATTTGCTCCTTTTCACGGCCTGGAATCCGCCTCGTTGTATTAGGACGTTTGATCCCATAGGTACATGTCAGGGAATGAGCCCCCCCTGCTGACCAGACTAGCTTTTCACAAAGGTAGCGCATGCTGCCAGGCTCTATAAGGTCGGCGGAATGCGCTACCACCTCCATAAATGAGGTCAAGTTCATCATTAAGGTAGGGAATTAATGACCACTAAAGGTCAGGAGGCCAGTTTATTGCCTCATCTGAAAGATGCTTCTTTTTACAAGGGCCAGATTAAGGTTTCATAAAAACATTTGCTCCTTTTCACGGACTGGAATCCGCCTCGTTGTATTAGGACGTTTGATCCCATAGGTACATGTCAGGAAAAGAGCCCCCCCTGCTGGCTGGACTAAAACTATCTCCAGCAGGAAGCTAGTTTTCCACAAAGGGTCTCCCATCCATGCACAGATCAGGTTTGGACCTGCTTAGCTTTGGAGAGCAACCAGAACCTGACTACTGCAAGCAACAGTTGAACTGGTTTGTTTTTGTTGAATGAAGCTGCTCTGATAGAGGGGTAGGGCATCCTGACAGGTTCAATCAGGCCAGCGGAATGTGCTACCACCTCCATAAATGAGGTCAAATTCACAGTTAAGGTAGGGAATTAATGACCACAGAAAGTCAAGAGGCCAGTTTAATGCCTCATGAGAAGGACACTCCTTTTTACAAGGGCCGGATAAAGGCTTCAATAAAAACATTTGCTCCTTTTCACGGCCTGGAATCCGCCTCGTTGTATTAGGACGTTTGATACCATAGGTACATGTCAGGGAAAGAGCCCCCCCTGCTGGCCAGACTAGTTTTTCACAAAGGTAGCGCATGCTGCCAGGCTCTATAAGGTCTGCGGAATGCACTACCACTTCCATAAATTAAGTCAAATTCATCATTAAGGTAGGGAATTAATGACCACTGAAGGTCAGGAGGCCAGTTTATTGCCTCATCCGAAAGATCCTTCTTTTTACAAGGGCCGGATTAAGGTTTCATAAAAACATTTGCTCCTTTTCACGGCCTGGAATCCGCCTCGTTGTATTAGGACATTTGATCTCATAGGTACATGTCAGGGAATGAGCCCCCCCTGCTGGCCAGACTAGTTTTTCACAAAGGTAGCGCATGCTGCCAGGCTCTATAAGGTCGGCGGAATGCGCTACCACCTCCATAAATGAGGTCAAATTCATCATTAAGGTAGGGAATTAATGACCACTAAAGGTCAGGAGGCCAGTTCATTGCCTCATCCGAAAGATGCTTCTTTTTACAAGGGTCGGATTAAGGTTTCATAAAAACATTTGCTCCTTTTCAAGGCCCGGAATCTGCCTAGTTAAATGGGGCGGTTTAATGCTTCATCAAAAGCCTTACACCGCAGAAGTTATTTTTGTATATCTGGACTTTTGGAACCTAAAGTACATGTCAGAATGAAGCTGTGATGATAGAGGGGTAGCGCATCCTGACAGGTTCAATCAGACCAGCGGAATGTGCTACCACCTCCATAAATAAGGTCAAATTCACCATTAAGGTAGGGAATTAAAGACCACAGAAAGTCAGGAGGCCAGTTTAATGCCTCATGAGAAGGACACTCCTTTTAACAGGGGCCGGATTAAGGTTTCATAAAAACATTTGCTCCTTTTCACGGCCTGGAATCCGCCTCATTGTATTAGGACGTTTGATCCCATAGGTACATGTCAGGGAATGAGCCCCCCCTGCTGGCCAGACTAGCTTTTCACAAAGGTAGCGCATGCTGCCAGGCTCTATAAGGTCGGCGGAATGCGCTACCACCTCTATAAATGAGGTCAAGTTCATCATTAAGGTAGGGAATTAATGACCACTAAAGGTCAGGAGGCCAGTTTATTGCCTCATCTGAAAGATGCTTCTTTTTACAAGGGCCAGATTAAGGTTTCATAAAAACATTTGCTCCTTTTCACGGACTGGAATCCGCCTCGTTGTATTAGGACGTTTGATCCCATAGGTACATGTCAGGGAAAGAGCCCCCCCCTGCTGGCAGGACTAAAAGTATCTCCAGCAGGAAGCTAGTTTTCCACAAAGGGTCTCCCATCCATGCACAGATCAGGTTTGGACCTGCTTAGCTTTGGAGAGTAACCAGAATCTGACTACTGCAAGCAACAGTTGAACTGGTTTGTTTTTGTTGAATGAAGCTGCTCTGATGGAGGGGTAGGGCATCCTGACAGGTTCAATCAGGCCAGCGGAATGTGCTACCACCTCCATAAATGAGGTCAAATTCACCATTAAGGTAGGGAATTAATGACCACAGAAAGTCAAGAGGCCAGTTTAATGCCTCATGAGAAGGACACTCCTTTTTACAGGGGCCGGATTAAGGCTTCATAAAAACATTTGCTCCTTTTCACGGCCTGGAATCCGCCTCGTTGTATTGGGACGTTTGATACCATAGGTACATGTCAGGGAAAAAGCCCCCCCTGCTGGCCAGACTAGTTTTTCACAAAGGTAGCGCATGCTGCCAGGCTCTATAAGGTCGGCGGAATGCGCTACCACTTCCATAAATTAGGTCAAATTCATCATTAAAGTAGGAAATTAATGACCACTGAAGGTCAGGAGGCCAGTTTATTGCCTCATCCGAAAGATCCTTCTTTTTACAAGGGCCGGATTAAGGTTTCATAAAAACATTTGCTCCTTTTCACAGCCTGGAATCCGCCTCGTTGTATTAGGACATTTGATCTCATAGGTACATGTCAGGGAATGAGCCCCCCCTGCTGGCCAGACTAATTTTTCACAAAGGTAGCGCATGCTACCAGGCTCTATAAGGTCGGCGGAATGCGCTACCACCTCCATAAATGAGATCAAATTCATCATTAAGGTAAGGAATTAATGACCACTAAAGGTCAGGAGGCCAGTTTATTGCCTCATACGAAAGATCCTTCTTTTTACAAGGGCCGGATTAAGGTTTCATAAAAACATTTGCTCGTTTTCACGGCCTGGAATCCGCCTCGTTGTATTAGTACGTTTGATCCCATAGGTACATGTCAGGGAATGAGCCCCCCCTGCTGGCCAGACTAGTTTTTCACAAAGGTAGGGCATGCTGCCAGGCTCTATATAGTCGGCGGAATGCGCTACCACTTCCATAAATGAGGTCAAATTCATCATTAAGGTAGGGAATTAATGACCACTAAAGGTCAGGAGGCCAGTTCATTGCCTCATCCGAAAGATGCTTCTTTTTACAAGGGTCGGATTAAGGTTTCATAAAAACATTTGCTCCTTTTCAAGGCCCGGATTCTGCCTAGTTAAATGGGGCGGTTTAATGCTTAATCAAAAGCCTTACACCGCAGAAGTTATTTTTGTATATCTGGACTTTTGGAACCTAAAGTACATGTCAGGGAATGAGCAACCCCTGCTGGCTGGACTAAAACTATCTCCAGCAGGAAGCTAGTTTTCAACAAAGTGTCTCCCATCCATGCACAGAGCAGGCTTGGGCCTGCCTAGCTTTAGAGAGTAACCAGAATCTGACTACTGCAAGCAACAGTGGAACTTGTTCTTTTTGGTTGAATGAAGCTGTGATGATAGAGGGGTAGCGCATCCTGACAGGTTCAATCAGACCAGCGGAATGTGCTACCACCTCCAGAAATGAGGTCAAATTCACCATTAAGGTAGGGAATTAATGACCACAGAAAGTCAAGAGGCCAGTTTAATGCCTCATGAGAAGGACACTCCTTTTTACAGGGGCCGGATTAAGGTTTCATAAAAACATTTGCTCCTTTTCACGGACTGGAATCCGCCTCGTTGTATTAGGACGTTTGATCCCATAGGTACATGTCAGGGAAAGAGCCCCCCCTGCTGGCTAGACTAGTTTTTCACAAAGGTAGCGCATGCTGGCAGGCTCTATAAGGTCGGCGGAATGCGCTACCACTTCCATAAATGAGGTCGAATTCATCATTAAGGTAGGGAATTAATGACCACTAAAGGTCAGGAGGCCAGTTCATTGCCTCATCCGAAAGATGCTTCTTTTTAAAAGGGCCGGATTAAGGTTTCATAAAAACATTTGCTCCTTTTCAAGGCCCGGTATCTGCCTAGTTAAATGGGGCGGTTTAATGCTTCATCAAAAGCCTTACACCGCAGAAGTCATTTTTGTATATCTGGACTTTTGGAACCTAAAGTACATGTCAGGGAATGAGCATGCCCTGCTGGCTGGACTAAAAATATCTCCAGCAGGAAGCTAGCTTTCCACAAAGTATCTCCCATCCATGCACAGAGCAGGCTTGGGCCTGCCTAGCTTTAGAGAGTAACCAGAATCTGACTACTGCAAGCAACAGTGGAACTTGTTCTGTTTGGTTGAATAAAGCTGTGATGATAGAGGGGTAGCGCATCCTGACAGGTTCAATCAGACCAGCGGAATGTGCTACCACCTCCATAAATGAGGTCAAATTCACCATTAAGGTAGGGAATTAAAGACCACAGAAAGTCAGGAGGCCAGTTTAATGCCTCATGAGAAGGACACTCCTTTTAACAGGGGCCGGATTAAGGTTTCATAAAAACATTTGCTCCTTTTCACGGCCTGGAATCCGCCTCATTGTATTAGGACGTTTGATCCCATAGGTACATGTCAGGGAAAGAGCCCTCCCTGCTGGCCAGACTAGTTTTTCACAAAGGTAGCGCATGCTGCCAGGCTCTATAAGGTCGGAGGAATGCGCTACCACTTCCATAAATGAGGTCAAATTCATCATTAAGGTAGGGAATTAATTACCACTAAAGGTCAGGAGGCCAGTTCATTGCCTCATCCGAAAGATGCTTCTTTTTACAAGGGCCGGATTAAGGTTTCATAAAAACATTTGCTCCTTTTCACGGCCTGGAATCCGCCTCGTTGTATTAGGACATTTGATCTCATAGGTACATGTCAGGGAATGAGCCCCCCCTGCTGGCCAGACTAGTTTTTCACAAAGGTAGCGCATGCTGCCAGGCTCTATAGGGTCGGCGGAATGCGCTACCACCTCCATAAATGAGGTCAAATTCATCATTAAGGTAGGGAATTAATGACCACAGAAAGTCAAGAGGCCAATTTAATGCCTCATGAGAAGGACACTCCTTTTTAAAAGGGCCGGATTAAGGTTTCATAAAAACATTTGCTCCTTTTCAAGGCCTGGTATCTGCCTAGTTAAATGGGGCGGTTTAATGCTTCATCAAAAGCCTTACACCGCAGAAGTCATTTTTGTATATCTGGACTTTTGAAACCTAAAGTACATGTCAGGGAATAAGCAACACCTGCTGGCTGGACTAGAACTACCTCCAGCAGGAAGCTAGTTTTCCACAAAGTGTCTCCCATCCATGCACAGAGCAGGCTTGGGCCTGCTTAGCTTTAGAGAGTAACCAGAATCTGACTACTGCAAGCAACAGCTGAACCTGTTCATTTGTGATGAATGAAGCTGCTCTGATAGAGGGGTAGCGCATCCTGACAGGTTCAATCAGGCCAGCGGAATGTGCTACCACCTCCATAAATGAGGTCAAATTCACCATTAAGGTAGGGAATTAATGACCACAGAAAGTCAAGAGGCCAGTTTAATGCCTCATGAGATGGACACTCCTTTTTACAGGAGCCGGATTAAGGTTTCATAAAAACATTTGCTCCTTTTCACGGCCTGGAATCCGCCTCGTTGTATTAGGACGTTTGATCCCATAGGTACATGTCAGGGAATGAGCCCCCCCTGCTGGCCAGACTAGCTTTTCACAAAGGTAGCGCATGCTGCCAGGCTCTATAAGGTCGGCGGAATGCGCTACCACCTCCATAAATGAGGTCAAGTTCATCATTAAGGTAGGGAATTAATGACCACTAAAGGTCAGGAGGCCAGTTTATTGCCTCATCTGAAAGATGCTTCTTTTTACAAGGGCCAGATTAAGGTTTCATAAAAACATTTGCTCCTTTTCACGGACTGGAATCCGCCTCGTTGTATTAGGACGTTTGATCCCATAGGTACATGTCAGGAAAAGAGCCCCCCCTGCTGGCTGGACTAAAACTATCTCCAGCAGGAAGCTAGTTTTCCACAAAGGGTCTCCCATCCATGCACAGATCAGGTTTGGACCTGCTTAGCTTTGGAGAGCAACCAGAACCTGACTACTGCAAGCAACAGTTGAACTGGTTCGTTTTTGTTGAATGAAGCTGCTCTGATAGAGGGGTAGGGCATCCTGACAGGTTCAATCAGGCCAGCGGAATGTGCTACCACCTCCATAAATGAGGTCAAATTCACAGTTAAGGTAGGGAATTAATGACCACAGAAAGTCAAGAGGCCAGTTTAATGCCTCATGAGAAGGACACTCCTTTTTACAAGGGCCGGATAAAGGCTTCAATAAAAACATTTGCTCCTTTTCACGGCCTGGAATCCGCCTCGTTGTATTAGGACGTTTGATACCATAGGTACATGTCAGGGAAAGAGCCCCCACTGCTGGCCAGACTAGTTTTTCACAAAGGTAGCGCATGCTGCCAGGCTCTATAAGGTCGGCGGAATGCACTACCACTTCCATAAATTAAGTCAAATTCATCATTAAGGTAGGGAATTAATGACCACTGAAGGTCAGGAGGCCAGTTTATTGCCTCATCCGAAAGATCCTTCTTTTTACAAGGGCCGGATTAAGGTTTCATAAAAACATTTGCTCCTTTTCACGGCCTGGAATCCGCCTCGTTGTATTAGGACATTTGATCTCATAGGTACATGTCAGGGAATGAGCCCCCCCTGCTGGCCAGACTAGTTTTTCACAAAGGTAGCGCATGCTGCCAGGCTCTATAAGGTCGGCGGAATGCGCTACCACCTCCATAAATGAGGTCAAATTCATCATTAAGGTAGGGAATTAATGACCACTAAAGGTCAGGAGGCCAGTTCATTGCCTCATCCGAAAGATGCTTCTTTTTACAAGGGTCGGATTAAGGTTTCATAAAAACATTTGCTCCTTTTCAAGGCCCGGAATCTGCCTAGTTAAATGGGGCGGTTTAATGCTTCATCAAAAGCCTTAAACCGCAGAAGTTATTTTTGTATATCTGGACTTTTGGAACCTAAAGTACATGTCAGGGAATGAGCAACCCCTGCTGGCTGGACTAAAACTATCTCCAGCAGGAAGCTAGTTTTCCACAAAGTGTCTGCCATCCATGCACAGACCAGGTTTGGGCCTGCCTAGCTTTAGAGAGTAACCAGAATCTGACTACTGCAAGCAACAGTGGAACTTGTTCTTTTTGGTTGAATGAAGCTGTGATGATAGAGGGGTAGCGCATCCTGACAGGTTCAATCAGACCAGCGGAATGTGCTACCACCTCCAGAAATGAGGTCAAATTCACCATTAAGGTAGGGAATTAATGACCACAGAAAGTCAAGAGGCCAGTTTAATGCCTCATGAGAAGGACACTCCTTTTTACAGGGGCCGGATTAAGGTTTCATAAAAACATTTGCTCCTTTTCACGGACTAGAATCCGCCTCGTTGTATTAGGACATTTGATCCCATAGGTACATGTCAGGGAAAGAGCCCCCCCTGCTGGCTGGACTAGTTTTTCACAAAGGTAGCGCATGCTGCCAGGCTCTATAAGGTCGGCGGAATGCGCTACCACTTCCATAAATGAGGTCAAATTCATCATTAAGGTAGGGAATTAATGACCACTAAAGGTCAGGAGGCCAGTTTATTGCCTCATCTGAAAGATGCTTCTTTTTACAAGGGCCAGATTAAGGTTTCATAAAAACATTTGCTCCTTTTCAAGGCTGGGAATATGCCTAGTTAATTGGGGCGGTTTAATGCTTCATCAAAAGCCTTACACCGCAGAAGTCATTTTTGTATATCTGGACTTTTGGAACCTAAAGTACATGTCAGGGAATAAGCAATCCCTGCCGGCTGGACTAGAACTACCTCCAGCAGGAAGCTAGTTTTCCACAAAGTGTCTCCCATCCATGCACAGAGCAGGCTTGGGCCTGCTTAGCTTTAGAGAGTAACCAGAATCTGACTACTGCAAGCAACAGTTGAACTTGTTCATTTGTGATGAATGAAGCTGCTCTGATAGAGGGGTAGCGCATCCTGACAGGTTCAATCAGGCCAGCGGAATGTGCTACCACCTCCATAAATGAGGTCAAATTCACCATTAAGGTAGGGAATTAATGACCACAGAAAGTCAAGAGGCCAGTTTAATGCCTCATGAGAAGGACACTCCTTTTTACAGGGGCCAGATTAAGGTTTCATAAAAACATTTGCTCCTTTTCACGGCCTGGAATCCGCCTCGTTGTATTAGGACGTTTGATCCCATAGGTACATGTCAGGGAATGAGCTCCCCCTGCTGGCTGGACTAAAACTTTCTCCAGCAGGAAGCTAGTTTTCCACAAATGGTCTCCCATCCATGCACAGAGCAGGCTTGGGCCTGCTTAGCTTTAGAGAATAACCAGAATCTGACTACTGCAAGCAACAGTTGAACTTATTTTTTTTGGATGAATGAAGCTGCTCTGATAGAGGGGTAGCGCATCCTGACAGGTTCAATCAGACCAGCGGAATGTGCTACCACCTCCATAAATCAAATTCAAATTCACCATTAAGGTAGGGAATTAAAGACCACAGAAAGTCAGGAGGCCAGTTTAATGCCTTAAGGTTTCATAAAAACATTTGCTCCTTTTCACGGCCTGGAATCTGCCTCGTTGTATTAGGACGTTTGATCCCATAGGTACATGTCAGGGAAAGAACCCCCCCTGCTGGCCAGACTAGTTTTTCACAAAGGTAGCGCATGCAGCCAGGCTCTATAAGGTTGGCGGAATGCGCTACCACCTCCATAAATGAGGTCAAATTCATCATTAAGGTAGGGAATTAATGACCACTAAAGGTCAGGAGGCCAGTTCATTGCCTCATCCGAAAGATGCTTCTTTTTACAAGGGCTGGATTAAGGTTTCATAAAAACATTTGCTCCTTTTCAAGGCCCGGACTCTGCCTAGTTAAAAAATAGCCTTACACCGCAGAAGTAATTTTTGTATATCTGGATTTTCAGAACCTAAAGTACATGTCAGGGAATGAGCAAACCCTGCTGGCTGGACTAAAACTATCTCCAACAGGAAGCTAGTTTTCCACAAATGGTCTCCCATCCATGCACAGAGCAGGCTTGGGCCTACTTAGTTTAAGAACAAATACAAAGTTGTCATTGTCATTTCTCTGTGTAATTATGCCTATTCTATGCTTGTGTTAGACATTTGCCTTGTATAATTAGAGATTTATTCAATTCAATATCAATTTAATTCTAATCTTATTTAAAAGAGATGTTTATGCATATTTTTCTAATGATCATGGCAGCAGTCATTTATCAAATCATGATCATGGAGAAGACCGGGCATATATCCAGATGCGCAGTGTAGTCGAGCGCACTTTCGGCATTTCAAAGAGCTGATTAAGAAGTCTGTGTTGCTGTAGTGGAGCACTTTACATCAGTACCAGCCTGCAGGACGGAGAACTGCATTGAGCACATTTCTGAGTATGTTTGCACCATTAACTACTTTGTTAAATTATTTTAGTGCTAAAACAACACATTATGTGTGAATAAATGATGCTTTCAGCAGGCAGGATTTACTCTTGGTGGTTTACCCCCCATAGACAATAAACTGCCCCATAACCCTTTGCAGTTTTTCCATTAGAATTGGTCAATAAGTCACAAACATTATATGTGACCCTGGACCACAAAACCAGTTTTAAGTAGCACGGGGATATTTGTAGCAGTAGGCAAAAATACAATGAATGGGTCAAAATGATTGATTTTTCTTTTATGCAAAAAAATCATTAGGAAATTAAGTAAAGATCATGTTCCATGAAGATATTTAGTAGATTTCCTACTGTAGAGATATCAAAACTTCATTTTGATTAGTAATGTGCATTGCTAAGAACTTATAGGACAACTTTAAAGGCGATTTTCAATATTTGATTATCAATATTTTTTTTTTTTTTTTTTGCACCCTCAGATTCCAGATTTTCAAAAAGTTGTATCTTGGCCAAATATTGTTCTATCCTAACAAACCATACATCAATGGAAAGCATATTTATTTTAAAAAATTGACCCTTATGAATGGTATTGTGTTATTTATAAGTCATACTGACTTCCTTTTTTAAACACTAAAATTTGTAAAAGTAGATTATTAAAAGAATACTGCATTGTTGAAAGCTGTGTGTTTGTAAGAAACAAATCCATTATTTAAGACGTTTCAACTTTATCCAACATTTCTGACCAAAATATGAGTCTATAAACCTTCATAAGTGAAACTGTCCTTCTCCTGTTGTCCTCTCATAAAAACCTAACATGTTTGTTTAGAGCTGTTTTGGACTGGTTTAGCTTATAAATGGTGATTGATCTGTGCATATTTCTCTCCTGACCAGATTCAGACCAGATGTCTATTTCACTGGAGAAAACAATTTTATAGATAGAGGTTAAAAACTATGGATATATTTATTACAAGCACACACCTTTTGCTTCACAAGACATTAATTGATGGACTGGAGTGGTGTGGATTAATTGTGGATTATTGTGATGTTTTTATCAGCTGTTTGGACTCTCATTCTGACGGCACCCATTCACTGCAGAGGATCCATTGGTGAGCAAGTGATGTAATGCTGCATTTCTCACAAACAAATGCATACTCATCTTGAATGACTTGAGGGTGAGTACATTTTCTGCATTTTTTTTATTTTTGGGTGAACTAACAACTTCTAAATCTTTTTTAAACACTCAAATCTGTCAAAAGTAGATTATTAAAAGAATAGTTCACCTAAAAACATCACTGAATTACTCATTCTCATGCCTTTCAAGATACTGTTTCTTCATCAGAACAGATTCGGAGAAATTTTGCATTACATAATTTGCTCACAAATGGATCCTCTGCAGTGAATGGGTGCCGTAAGAATAAAAGTCCAAACAGCTAACAAAAAACATCAAAGTAATCCACACCACTCCAGTCAATCAGTTAACATCTTGTGAAGTAAAAAACTGCATGTTTAGAAACAAATCCATTATTTAATGTTTTATCTTTAAACCATCATTAACTGGCCAAAATATGAGCCTATAATCCATAATAATGCTTCCTCCAATGAAAAAGTGCTTCTACTGTTGTCCTCTCACATCAAAACCCAACAACATGTTTGTTTACAGCAGTTTTTGACTGTTTTCCTTGTAAATCTGTGACTGTTTCTTGGATCCTGTTTAAGATGAGATGACTTTTTCACTGGAGGAAGCAATTTTATAGATAGAGGTTAAAAACGATGGATATATTTATTACAAGCATGCAGCTTTTCACTTCTCAATATGTTAATTGATGGACTGAAGTGGCAGACTTGTGGGTTTTTATCAGCTGTTTGGACTCTCATTCTGACGGCACCCATTCACTGCAGAGGATCCATTGGTGAGCAAGTGATGTAATGCTGCATTTCTCCAAATCTGTTTTGTTGAAGAAACAAACACATACTCATTTTGAATGGCCTGAGGGTGAGAACATTTTTGGCAAATTTTTATTTTTGGGTGAACTAACTTCCTCAAAATCTTTTTTTAAACACTAAAATCTGTAAAATTAGATTATTAAAAAAATAGTTCAACTAAAAACATCACTGAATTACTCATTCTCAGGCCATCCAAGATTAAGATGTTTCTTCATCAGAACAGATTTGGAGAAATTTACCATTACATAATTTGCTTACCAATGGATCTTCTGCAGTGAATGGGTGCCGTCAGAATGAGAGTCCGAACAGCTAAAAAAAACATTACAGTAATCCACACCACTCCAGTCAATCAGCATCTTGTGAAGCAAAAAGCTGCATGTTTGTAAGAAACAAATCCATTATTTAATGTTTTATCTTTAAACCATCATTAACTGGCCAAAATATGAGCCTATAATCCATAATAAAGCTTCCTCCAATGAAAAAGTCCTTTTACTGTTGTCCTCTCACATCAAAACCCAACAATGGATCCTGATTAAGATGAGATGATTTTTCACTGGAGGAAGCAATTTTATCAATTAGAGGTTAAAACAATGGATATATTTATTACAAGCATGCAGCTTTTCACTTCTCAATATGTTAATTGATGGACTGAAGCGGCAGACTTGTGGGTTTTTATCAGCTGTTTGTACTCTCATTCTGACGGCACCCATTCACTGCAGATGACCCATTGGTGATCAAGTGATGTAAGGCTGCATTTCTCCAAATCTGTTTTGATGAAGAAACAAACACATACTCATCCTGAATGGCCTGAGGGTGAGTACATTTTTAGCAAATTTTCATTTCTGGGTGAACTATTCCTTTAATATTGCATGAGTCTATGCAGTTATATACACATATAGGAGTCTATCGCCTTTATTGACTGTCAGTAAATCAGACAATCTCATTTGAGACATGACTGGCACGCTCGAGATGAAATCAGTGAAGTCATAAAGTATCCTTGCACTCAATTCTTTGTGAGGACCTTCTCGGTGACCTCTGAACATGAACCTATCAAACTGTTATTTATGAACAGCCCTGCCTTCACTGGCGAAACAGCAGAGCCAAAACGACTGAGAGTATTTTACTGTTAGGGTGATCATCTTCAACTGGCATTTGGGATTATTGTCCTTGTCATTTAGCATCCCGCTGGAATTTCCTTTAATCCTTTTAATGTCATTGTGTATCTGTATAAGAGTCTGGCACACAGTGCTCTGAGCGTCATCCAGACGGGGCGGGTAATCTTGCCGTCTGCAGCTCTTCACCGATTGGCCGATCCTTTCCCTGTACAGTCAGACGTCCTCCAGTGTTGCACACTAATGAATCAGTATTTGGTCACAGGAAGGGCATCCTGTATTATTCTAAAATTATATGCTGATAGTTTATTATAGTGAATTGCATATTTTTTTGCATATATGGGGTTAGTGCGTCACTGTGCTGATGGAGTCAAAGATGTTGCTTGTTTGATTTCTCATCTCATAAGATTAGAGAGCGACTGATCTATGTGGGTGGAGTAATTTATCTGTGATGGGGCTCCCAGGACTGAGTCTGCAGTTTATGCTTTAATATGCCTCCTTAGGGCTTCATCTATGGGCTGAAAGGAGGAATATGCTTAACGATGGTCCATTGGGAACTTTTAGATGGAGAAACTATTTTGATTATATTGCAGCATGATGAAGTTTTGTATCTAATACAATTTCATTTCATAAGCTTGTTTTTGCTTTTGGAAAAGACAACAATGCTTGTTAAGACGAGGCCAGTTAGAAAACAGTTTAGATAGATTAAAAAAAGTAAAACTTTTGCAACCCATTTTACTTCTGTAATGTAATATAATCAAATAATAAACTTTCAACACAGTGAGTAATGGATTTTTTTATGGTTTTGTGATTGTGAGTTAAGTGGTTGAGCATATTTTTTGGTTTTCTGGTTGTCAGTGGTTTTCAGTGAATCATTCTTAGGTTACACCAGTAGGTGGTGACAAGTGACTGTTAATATGAGTGAGTCATTGAATCTTTCACTCAACCTGTTCATTCAAAAGTGCTACTTCATTCAGCAACAAAACAAGTGACTGTCATAATGAGTGAGTCATTGATTATTTCACTCAAATGAATCATTTAAACATTCTAATTTGTTCAGGAACAAAGACATTATTTTGGGAATAAAACAAATGAGTGAGATATTGAATCTTTTACAACCTATTTTTTCAAAAATGCTAATTCATTCAAAAACAAAACAAGTGACTCTTGAACAATGAACAAATGACTGTCTGTATGAGTGAGTCGTTGAATCTTTCACTCAAGTGAATAATTCCAAATTGCTAAATTCTAATTTGTTCAGGAACAGACACATTAATTTAGGAATAAAGTCATTGAGTCTTTCACTCGACCCCAAACAAATATTTTGTTTAGAATGGTTTTAAATCTGTTTTTGCTTGTAAACAGTATTTGATCTGTGCATATTTCTCTCCTTATTCAGAAGAGCCAGTTTTGTTTTGTTTTCACTTTAGGGAGCAATATTATGGACAGTCTATAATTTATGGACTGGAGTGGTGTGGATTACTTGTGGATTATTGTAATGTTTTTATGAGCTGTTTTTAGACTCTAACTCTGACAACACTTATTCACTGCAGAGGATCCATTGGTGAGCAAGTGATGCAATGCTACATTTCTCCAAACCTGTTCCAAAGAAAAACACAGTTTTTGGAAAATCTATTCCTTTAAACAGGATATTCAATAAGATAAGTTTAAAAAGGCAAAAAAAAATCCCTTACAATATAACCAGCAGCATGCAGTTAGAAAGTAAATGGGGTCAGTTTTGACTTTAAGCAATCTGAACTGAAGTTAATAATGGTTGTAGCAGCTTGTCATTATTATTGTTGTTGATATTGCTGTCAGTCTGTTAACACAGAGAAGAAAGATGAACTACAAGGAGTGTGCATGTAAACGTCTACTAGACATTAGCATCTCTTGTAATAACGTCATATATTCAGCTATTAAATCCCATGTCAGATTGTTCCTGCGTTTGCTTTGTGTCTCTTGTTTAGGCTACCGCAATTACTTTGAGTATTTTGGTAGTGTTACTGCAATTTGCCCATAGGAGCAGTCAATCCCAGTGAGTGCTATCAAAATGACAACACAACTTTCTTTTCTAAATACTTTTTTGCCATATTCACCCCTGTAGCTAATTACTAGCTTATGTTGCTAGGTAGGTTGCCACCATTGCAGATGACAACTGCTGCTTTTCTAACTTAAAGAGTTAGCTATTTGCATGCATTACAGATAGAACTCCTAATACAGCTGAGACAGCATTCAAAATAAAGTAGCAATGCAATTGCACTATTAACAATAATTCACTATTAACCCAAGGACTGACATCTATAAGGTGCAATCAGGGGCGGACTGGGACAAAATTTCAGGCCGGGAAATCTCACACTCATCCAGGCCATTCCAAAAACCCACAACAAATTCTGAAACAATGGACAATTTTTTTTTTTTTTTTTGTAAAGCCATTGTTATTATCACATAAAAAAGTATAATCCATTGGCTGGTGCTACGCAACATAATTAAAGATTATCTCTTGAACTTCTGTTTACCTTTTTATAAAAATGTAAGCATTACATTAGGACCATGTGCTATTGTTTTATCTTGCCTAAATGTCAAAACTGTTGGCCTACAATAATAGCTACATCTTGAATATATCTTTAGTAAAATCCTAATACTGATTTTTTTTTTTTTTTTTTTTTTTTTTTTGCATTATCATGGGTCATGTTTTGTCCTTAGGAAAATTAACCATGGTTTAATTAGGCCTATGGTGAAAATATAGTAGTAACCGTGTTTTTTTTTTTTTTTTTTTTGGCATTTTGATTACAATTTGTATAACCAGAGTTTTACTACAAATACCATAAAGTGTAGCAAAACCTTTGTTAATTTATAGTTTAACTATAGTAACCATGGTTTTTGGTTTTTAGTGAAAACATGGTTAATTTTTGTAAGGGTTGTATTGTTGTTAGCCTTAGCTCCCTCTAAACGTGTTATAAAACACGGTGAATATTTGTAGGCTAAGTTCCTACTCTTTACAAGTTACGCTATTTTGTTAATTTTGCAGCAAACTGACTACTATTGATAATATTTGCAATGCTTAACTAAGTAAACAAAACAAATAGTAAATAGTCTATTTACAGATGTATCTGACCTGTAAATGAAGTACTGAACAGGACAGTTTTCGACTCTCTGCTCCACCTGGGCGCTCCATTCTCGAGTCTTGCATTCTTTTGGCGGACGCGCGGATGGGCGGAGCGTGCGCGTTGCGAATTGCATTGTCAGTCAAGACGAACCGGATTACGATTTATTAGAGTATTATTATTGAATGGCAAATTTGGAAATAATCACTTTAGTACATTCGGCAGGCAACAGAAACAACAACAACAATATATATGAAAATAAATTATAAATCAAAAAATGGCAGCGGGCCAAATTGGCTGCCAGGCCACCGGGAATTGTTCCGGTTCTCCCGATGGCCAGTCCGCCCCTGGGTGCAATGCTTTCAAATGAAGCCCTGTCTGAAATCATGCACTATACAGCAAACAGTGCCAAATGAAGTTTTCTTATTTACCACAGAAAAAAAGAAATGCAATGCCTGCACGCTACCCTGCTTGACTAATAAGATGAGAGACATGATTTTGGATCTCAATTTGTAAAAACTGACAAAGCTTTGAATATCAATTTCAATTTATTTATGCATATTAATCATGTTTACCTGACACTTTCTCATTTCCTTAGAGTACACAGCAATTTATCTGCAAAATAGCTCATGGATAGACCTGACTGTTTGCCTGTGGTGCAAGTCAAATAAGCAAAAAAATGTTCTACCTAATCCTGATCTAGATGGAATGTGATAGAAATGTGTTGTTGTTCTCCTCAGGAAACACCAAGATGATTATCTCTCTGCATGAAGGAATCACCCCTTGCTGGTGTGAGAGATGATGTTCCACTCAGGACGAATAATGCAGCAACACTCACTTTATGAATTCATAGTACGGTACGTGTGAGATTAATATCTTAATTGGATTCATTATTCATTCTAATAATGGCAAGTTGTTGACTTTGTTGTTCCTCAGGGGGGGTCGATTCATCCTTTGCGACCTTTCGCCACTGCGATTCGATAAAAGAATATTTAGAGAAATCCTGCTTACTTGTTGTGTTTCGGTAAATATCAGCCATCTCTCCTGAGCAGCTGGAGATTTTAACTTAAAATCGCATGCATAATTGACACAAATGTTTCACCTTACCTATTGGTTAATTACCCTTGACTGTTGGCTGCAGTGTAATTAAGAGTGTCTTGTTTTCAGGCGCAGCCTCAGAATCTTAATGTGGAATAACACTGTGTAGAACATTTGACTTTCAAAGGGAGGGTGAGTTGCTCCATGCAACACCTGGTGCAAATCAGGGTCTTGATCTTCACACCCCAATGAGTTACAAAGCAGTTTGCAGTGCTAAAGTTAAAGTAGACAGTAAAGTTTTGGGAATGTGCTTTAAATGCCAGTGTGCACATATTGCATGCATTTTTATTGCAATCCTAAAATGACATACAGAAAATCATATTTGTGTAATTGGTTAATTTGTGTAAATTGTGTAATTTGAGATACCAGACTTATGACACCCCCATGTGACAACAAGCTTTGGTTTTCTTCTAAGCATTTTAAAAGCATTGGAATGCTGAGCTCATCCGTAATTAACATTGATTAAGCATGCATGGTGCAATGCTTGCATTTCAAAGCAGTTTAACCTCACATTACTTTCTTTTTTCCATTTCTTCAAGAATTCAGTAAAAGACAGAGTGGAGATGACAACGCAGGTCTGATAGTCTAATGTGAGATGTCATAGACACAAATGGATAAGCCTTTCAAATGTGTTTTCGCGGTGTGTGTGAGTTACAATGCACACAGGATATGAATTCAGACAAACCTCAGCTGATATTAGAATGAGATATTTCTTTCAAACTGGTGTGCCATGTAGTGTTCATTAATAAAGATTAAATTGACGTGTCTTCTAATGAACTCTCAACATAGAGATTTATGGATTTTGTTATGGTTTTGTGATTTGTGAGCTAAGTGGTTGAGAATATTTTTTGGTTGCCTGGCTGTCATTGGTGGGAATTTTTCAGTGAATCTTTTTACAGGTTACACCAGTAGGTGGTGACAAGTGACTGTCAGTACAAGCGAGTCATTTGAATCATTCACTCAGCTGATTCGTTCAAGCACATTCATTTGGGAATAAAACAAACGAGTGGTCACTGAACCTTTCAGTCAACAGATTCTTTGAAAAGTGCTACTTCATTCAGGAACAAAAAGTTACTGTCTTTATAAGTGTGTCACTGAATTTCTCATTCAACTGAATCATTTAAGAGTGCTAATTCATTCAGGAACAAATCAAACGACTTTATGAGTCATTGAATCTTTCACTCAACTAGATCATTCAAAAGTGCTAATTCGTTCATTATGAGTGAGTCACTGAATCTTTCACGCAGCTGATTCTTTCAAAAGTGCTACTTTATTCAGGAACAATACAAGAGACTGTCTTTATCAGTGAGTCACTGAATCTTTCACTCAACTGATTCTTTCAAAACTACTACTTAATTTAAGAATAAGACAAGTGACTGTTTTTATGAGTGAGTCAATGCATTTTTCACTCAACTGAATCATTCAAAAGTGCTATTTCGTTCAAAAACAAAACAAGTGACTGGCTTTGAGTCATTGAATTTTTCACTCAACTGAATCATTCAGAAGTACTAATTCATTCAAAAAAAACACAAGTGTCTGTCGTTAAGTGAATCATTGAATCTTTCACTCAATTGAATCATTCAGAAGTACTAATTCATTCAGAAACAAATCAAGTGATTGTCTTGATGAGTAAGTCATTAAATCTTTCACTCAACTGATTCTTTTAAAACTGCTAATTTTCTTTATGAGCGAGTCATTGAATCTTTCACTCAGCTGATCCTTTCAAAACTGCTACTTCATTCAGGAAAAAACAAGCGACTCTATTTATGAGTGAGTCATTGAATCTTTCACTAAGCTGAATCATTTAAAAGTGCTAATTTATTCAGGAACAAAACAAGTGACTTTCTTTATGAGTGAGTGAGTGAATCTTTTATTCCACTAAATCATTCAGGAACAAAACAAGTGACTTACTTTAAGTGAATCATTGAATATTTCACTCAACTGAATTATTTAAAAGAGCTAATTCGTTTAGCAACAAAACAAGTGACTGTCTTATTGAGTGAATCATTGAATATTTCACTTAACTGAATCATTTAAGAGCTGATTCATTTAGCAACAAAACAAGTGAATCATTGAATATTTCACTTAACTGAATCATTTAAGACCTGATTCATTTAGCAACAAAACAAGTGAATCATTGAATATTTCACTCAACTGAATCATTTAAGACCTGATTCATTTAGCAACAAAACAAGTGACTGTCTTAATGAGTAAGTCATTGAATCTTTCACTTAACTGAATCATATAAAAGTGCTTATTCATTTAGGAACAAAACAAGCAACTGTTTTTGAGTGAGTCATTGAATCACTTAACTGAATCATTCAAAAGTACTAATTCATTCAGAAACAAAACAAGCGACTGTCTTTAAATGAGTTATTGAATCTTTCACTTAACTAAATCATTTAAAAGAGCTAATTTATTCAGCAGCAAAACAAGTGACTGTCTTTATGAGTGAGTCATTGAATCTTTCACTCGACTGAATCATTTAAAAGTGCTGTATTTTACTCTGAGGCACAGATGTGGCTTTGTTTAGCATTTTCTGTTGGTGGTGAGCAAAACGCAGATTAGCAATTGTAAATACTGTGTAAGTTACTCAATAACTTGTTAACAGACACAATTGTGTGGTTGGTATAACTTAAAGTTAACATTAAATGAAAATTCACCTTATTATATAACCATTTTTCTAAATGCATGTTACTGATCATCTTGTGAATTGTGTATTATTGTGAATATATGCGTATATAAAGAAAACATGCTCCGCTACTTTCATTACATGACAACATTGGATGTTGCGTGTGTGCATTGAATTGCAATACATTCAGTATTCTTGAAAACAAATCTATTAATCAGATTGAATATCTAGGTCTAACGTTAGGTCTAATCACTACCCTAATAAGAATGACTAAAAGTCTACACAGATTACTGTAGCTTTTGAGAAAACTTAAACTTGTATATAATATTTTTAGCTAAACCCAAGCTTTCGATGAGTAACTCAGCACCATGTTCTTCCAGTTTATACTGTACTCTTGACGGATGGAGTGGGCTCAAAATGTTGTTCTCACACTTATGAGAAGTCATCCAAGTGTACTGCCCTCTCCAGATTTCAACAGACGCGTAGCTCTTCACTGAGCTTCCCCAAAGAGGCCTAAACCCATGTAATGCCTCCCGTATGGAGCGAGCTTCAGCGTGGGCAATAACAGATAAGATGATGATTTTTCTGAAGTTACCCTGCCGCTGTAAACAGAAGGAGAGGCAACTGTTTTCTAAAGAGGCAGGAAGAAACAAGCACTGCTCTTAACATGGCGTGCTGTGCTCTACAGACAGAGCTGTCTAAACTGAGCCCGGCACATGATTAATGGCACAGGAATGACTCATTCGGTGTAACTGCTGGATTCATACATTTTGGAAAAAGTGGAATGAAACCAGATGCCAAACTTTATGGCGTTTTCTCAAACTACTGTCAAAAGTTTATTTGGCGTTGAGAAAAATGGAACCAACAGTATACAATTTCTTGAATAAACTGACAAAAATATTGTAAAGTTTTGTCATTGAATCTCCCATCATTGTAAAAGTTACCTATTATGTAACTGTATCTCAAACAAAAGCTCATGTTTTCCCAGAGAAATACATAGCCTATTACCATTAAAATCACATGAACACTCAAGGAATGCCTTCACCCAAAATTAAAATTTGCTGAAATTGCACTCACCCTCAGGCCATCCATGAGTTGGTTTCTTCATCAAAACAGATTTGGAAAAAAAAGCTGGCACTGCATCACTTGCTCACCAATGAATCTTCTGCAGTGAATGGGTGCCGTCAGAATGAAAGTTCAAATACGTGATAAAAACATCAAAATAATCCACTCCAGTCCATCAATTAACATCTTGTGATGTGAAACTCTGTGTTTGTAATGTACTTAAACCATTGCAAACAAACGGTTAAACAATATGACCATATAATTGTATTATAGAGTGAGATAATGCAGTATTATTTGATCTTAAAATGATTTCACAGTGTGTTCTAAAACACACTTAACTAGAGGTGCACAGTGTACTCAATGCAGTGTTACTTTAGAGAAAATCTACTGGACTCCGAAGGTGAAAAATGAGGCCATTGTAAAATACTGAAGTAAAATTCACTTCAAAAACTGCAGTGGATAAAAATGTAGTATTTTGTAGGTTGTGTTTAACCTCATTTGAAATCGAAAACAAAACATAAATACTGCTCTGTGAAAATTGCTTCTGAGAGTACCAGTATCAGACTATAATGAAGAATTTGAAGATTACAGGCTGTCATGCTTGCTGAATGGTGTCAGACGGACACTGCCATTGTTTAGAGTTCATCAGTAGTCACAGTATAAACGGGCAACAACCGAGTGCCATTTCATCAGCAAGTCATTGAGCACAGTTACAGCTGTTTTACAATGACCTTTAGTGACATTCTGTCAACTTGCACTGGAATAAACATTCACCATGTAAATATTGTTTATCACTTTAAGGGACAGTTCTCCCAAAGATAAAAAAATATGTCATTATGTCATCCAAGATGTCTTTCTTTCTTCATTCGTAAAGAAATAGTTTTTTTTTTTAGAAAAACATTTCAGGATTTCTCTCCATATAGTGGACTTCTATGATGCCCCTCAGTTTGAACCTTGAACGTCCAAAATGCAGTTTAAATGCTGCTTCAAACAATCCTAAATGCGGTTGGAAACGATCCCAGCCGAGGAAGAAGGACCTTATCTAGCGAAACGATTTTTTTTATTACAATTTCTATACTTTTTAACCTCAAATGCTTGTCTTTCTCTGCCTAAGCTCTGTTTTTTTCTGGTTCAAGACAGTAAGGGTGTATCGAAAAACTCCCATCTCATCTTCCCTCTGCTTCAAAATCGCCCTACATCGCTGTTTTCCTTTTTGGTTAAGGGTGTTTGATCTTCTTTGCAGGTTCACTTTGCAAAAACGGTCGATACTTCTGTAGCGATTTTTTAAGTTATGGAAGAAAATAAGATGGGCGTTTTTCGACATACCTTAACTGTTTTAAACAGAGATGCACAGACTACTCAAGCACATTGCAGAGAGAGACAAGACAAGCATTTGAGGTTAGAAAGTATACAGTATAAATTTAAAAAATGTATAAAAAAATGACAGATTGTTTAGCTAAATAAGACCCTTTTTCCTTGGCTGGGATCATTTACAGACACATTTAGTATCGTTTGAAATTTAAACTGCATTTAAACTACATTTTGGAAGTTCAAACTCGGGGCACCATAGAAGTCCATTATAAAATTCTGAAATGTTTTCCTCAAAAAAACACATTTCTTTATGACTAAACAAAGAAAGGCATGGACATCTTGGATGACAAGGGGTTGAGTACATTATCTGTAAATGTGTGTCCTGGAAGTGAACTTTTCTTTTAATTACCCTCATCTCGTTCCAAACCCAAGACCTTTGTTCATCTGCAGAACACAAATGAAGATATTTTTGATGAAATTCAAGAGCCCAGCGTAGTCAACAACGCAACTGATATGTACAAGAACCAGAAAGGTAGTAAGGACATTGTTAAAATAGTCTTTGCAACATCAGTGGTTTAACCGTAATTTAATGAAGCTATGAGAATACTTCTTGTGCACAAAGAAAACAAAAATAACGACTTTATTCAACAATTTCTTCTCTTCCATGTCGGTCTTTGACTCATGTTCATGAGAGAACCTAAACATAAAATCATGGTCAAACCACTGATGTCACATGGACTATTTTAATGATGTCCTTACTACTTTTTTAGGCCTTGATTGTGTCAGTTGCATTGCTGTCTATGAAGGAACAGAATGCTCTCGGATTTCATCAAAAATATCTTAATTTGTGTTCCGAAGGTCTTACAGGTTTAATTAATGACAATTAAGGGTTTTATTAATGACCTTTTTTTTTAATGAACTGTCTCTTTAAAGTCATCTGTGTTCCTGTCAAAAGTACCATAAGTTATTTTATCTTAGGTAAACAATGTCTCTGGTTAAACTGCATTTATTGCAAACTACATTTAAAAAAATGTTTTGCTCATACAGTACATCAATAAACCATGTCTATGTAGTTTTCACTGATTATGGCAAATAAGCATCGCCTAATTATTACATACTGCGATTTATCGAGCTATTCTTATTAATTATTGAGACTGTTTTAAAAAAGTACAAGAATATTTTTGCATGCAAAGCGAACAAAATAACAACTTTATCCAATCTTTTTTTCTCTTCTGTGTCAGTCTTTAATGCACGTTCACAAGAGAACATAAACAAAATTATGGTTGAACCACTGTCACATGGACTATTTTAACAATGTTCTTTCTAACTTTTTCAGCCTTGAACTTGTCAGTTGCATTGCTGTCTTTGAAGGGACATCACAAATATCTTAAATTGTGTTCCGAAGGTCTTACAGATTTAGAAATGACATGAGGGTGAGTAATTAATGACAATTTTTATTTTTTAGTAAACTGTCTCTTTAAAGTCATCTTTAAACAAAAATGTAAACAATGTAAACAATGTCTGGTTAAACTAGTGTCATATGCATTTATTGCAAACTACATTTTAAAAAACGTTTTGCTTCATCATACAGTACATCAATAAACCATGTCTATGTAGTTTTCACTGATTATGGCAATAAGAATAAGCATCGCCTAATTATTACATACTGCGATTTATCGAGTTACTGCTATTAAAACTGTTCAGTTATTGAGACTATTTTACTGTTTTGTAATTATAACTGATTAACTGATGATATAAAACCAAAAACTAAAATCATGTAGGATCATGACCAAGCTATAATAATAATTGATTAATCAAACAGTCGCTGTTTCTTCAGCAATCAGTACATTTTATGGTTGTCACTTGACATCAAACACAAACACACAAACTCATCATTAAAATAGCTGTATTGTTTAAAATATTTATTTTCTAGGCCTCAGAGAACAATGTATTAATGCAAAATAATTTCAAATAATGACAGTATGTTCATTTTAACATTAAAGAGCAGCAAGGCATCAAGTAACAGAAACATGCAGATTGTCCCCTCACCTCCCTCCCCATAGCTTTAGCTCAAAAGTCTGATTTGAGTGCTGACGTGAGTGGTCTTTGCAATGTATCACTGTTGTCTCAATGGCTACAAATCAATCTGTGTTCAGACAGCCTCTGCAATGCAGGCACAAAGCTTGCACTACAAAAGCACTTCCCTGTAGTCTGATGCAAGAGCAGGTCCTCACCAACTGGTCAACAACACAAGTAAAGCAATATCTATTGCATTAACTGCAACAGCTCTGAAAGAAATGCTACAAATATGCTGTTACAAATACCTGGAGATGTAGTTTATGTGATTTACTTTTTTGCATGAGTCACTTCTCATTATCAAACTCCTATGTTTCAACTTTATGGCAATCATAAGCTTGCACACTCTGTCTCTTGCTAATCGTCATACGACGGCATCTTTAGTACTGGCAATAAATTCTTTTATTTGGTATTTTATAGCACATTGACCTACTCTGATGTTTGCAGCACTTTTTAGGTCATTGTGTTCTTTCAGAAGCACAAACTAAAGAGCGAGTTTGCATATACACTGCCGCTCACAAGTTTGGGATCAGACTTGGGATGTTTTTTAAAGAAGCCTCTTACGCTCATTAAGACTGCATTTATTTGATGCAAATATAAAAATGCAAAAAAGAATTATAAAAAAATGCAAAATATTTCTATTTTGATATACATTAGAAATGTTTTTTCTTGTGATGTAAAGTTACATTTTCATTAGCCATTACTCAGGTCTTCAGTGTCACATCCTTCACAAATCATTCTAATATGCTGATTTATCAGTATTGGCAACAGCTGTGCTACAAATTTTTTTTTTTTAAATCTCTGATGCTTATTGATTCTTTGAAAAAGAACAGCATTTATTCAAAATATAAATCTTTTCTAACAATATAAGTCTTTGCTATCACATTTTATCAGTTTAACACATCCTTGCTGAATAAAAGTAAAAATTTCTTTCAAAAAAAGAAAGATTAAAAATTTACTGACCCCAAACTTTTAAACAGTAGTGTATATTGTTAGAAAAGATTTGTATTTTAAATAAATGTTGTTCTTTTTTAACTTTTTATTCTTCAAAGAATCCTGAAAAAAAAGTATCACAGGTTCTGTTTTCAACATTGATAATAAATCAGCATATTAGAATGATTTCTGAAGATCAATGTGACACTGAATACTGGAGTAATGATGCTGAAAAAGTCAGCTTTAATCACAGTAATAAATTAGATTTTTAATGTATATTCAAATAGCAGAACATTGTTTTATATCGTAATAATATTTCACAATATTAAATTTTTTTGATCAAATAAACGCAGCCTTGATGAGCATTAGAAATTTGATTTCTGAAGGATCATGTGACACTAAAGACTGGAGTAATGATGCTGAAAATTCAGCTTTTTTATCACAGGAATAAATTGCATTTTAAAATATATTCACATAGAAACCAGTTATTTTAAATTGAAATAATATTTCACAATATTACAGCTTTTTCTGTATTTTTGATCAAATAAATGCAGCCTTGATGAGCACAAAAAACCTCTTTAAAAAACATTAAAAACTATTAAACAGCAATGTATATGTAAAAATATATATAGAATTTATTACACACTTTCATTTAAAATGTATTATACAGTAAAAATACAGTAAACATAGTGATTTTGTAAAATATTATTAGAATAAAAAAAAATTGATTTCTGTTAAATAATAATAATAGATTTAAAAAATATAATGTATTCCTGTGATGGAAAAGCTGAATTTTCAGTCTTCAGTGTCACATGATCTTTAAATATACAGTCAAGCCCGAAATTATTCATACCCGTGGCAAATTCTGACTTAAAGTTACTTTTATTCATTTTTTTTTTTTTTTTGACCGGAAATTGTACAGGCTTCTCCCAAAAGATAACAAGACGATGTACAAGAGGCATCATTGTGGAAAAAAAAATATTTCTCAGCTTTTATTTACATTTGAACAAAAAGTGGCATGTCCAAAATTATTCATACCCTTTGCAAACTGTCACAGTCTATGGGAAAATCCAAAGTTCTATACCATTCCAAATAGTCCAAGCTGTTCTAAAATTCTGACTTAAATCCAATTGAGAATCTGTGGAGAGAGCTAAAGATGGCAAGGAGACCCTCCAACCTGAAAGAGTTGGAGCTCATCGGTAAAGATAAATGGGCAAAAATACCAGTGGACACATGCAAAAAGCTGGTCAGCAATTATAGGAAGCATTTGATTGCTGTAATAGCCAATTAAGGCTTTTCTATTGATTATTGAGAAGGGTATGAATAATTTTGGACATGCCACTTTTTGTTTAAATGTAAATAAAAGATGAGAAGTTTTTTTTTTTCACAATGATGCCTCTTGTACATCATCTTACTATCTTTTGGGAGAAGCCTGTGTCATTTCCGGTCAAAAAAAAAACTTGCTGGTTGAATAAATGTTTAATAACTTTAAGTCAGAATTTGCCAGGGGTATGAATAATTTCAGACTTGACTGTATATAATGAAAAAGTACAAACATAATTTTACTAATGACAATTTCCCGTCATACAGAAATCTTCATCATATTTTAATTAAGCCTTTAATTAATTTACCTTCAATGTACCTTGGTTAGATATTGTTTCGACCGGCTTTTACATAAAAGAAATTCGGCCTGGGCTCTAAATCACAGCTTAATAAATGTTGACTACGCTTGGATCAGCACCATATGGAGAGTTATTAAGATGCATATGGCATGCTTACCTATAATCACCCACCGAACATCATTCTTACCTTCAGGAAAAGAAGATATAATAGAGACAGAGGAGGTTAAAAGTTCATTCAGAAAATCCCTCAACCTGATACCTCTCCAAGGATCTTGTTTCTCTGAGGCAGTGATTTTTATCAGTGAGGTTTTAATGCATCCATCTTGATTCCAGGTGCGGACTAAAGCGGGTCTGCTGTTCAATAAATGTATCGTGAGAAATGTTCACCAAAAATAATGCCTCTTGTGTTAAATCAACCGTCTCTAAATGACAAGTTATTAGAGAATATATCACATCCAATGTCACGACTAAACTCAAACGATTTTTCTGTTTTTATTTTGTTTTTTTCTGAAAAGCATGAGACAGATTTATAAAAGCCTTTTCAGTTTTACAAGGGAAATAATAATCACATCAAACAGTATTTCTTGTTTGTTCTCATTCAGTTAGACAATTATGTTTTCCCTTAAATGCTTCATTAAATCAAACGTTTTATTGTTTGCGATGAAGATCAAAGAAAAAATGCTTCATTGCTTCTCTAATTATGCAGATAAAATTAAAAGCACTGACAATTGCATCAGTTTTTCTTATTTTAATAGCATTTTTGAGTGAGGATCTAATGAGAGAATCTCTAAATCCTCCTGAAATCCTGGTGTTTTGTGTAGGTCAAAGTGGTGTGTGTGTGTGTGTGTGTGTGTGTGTGTGTGTGTGTGTGTGTGTGTGTGTGTGTGTGTGTGTGTGTGTGTGTGTGTGTGTGTGTGTGTGTGTGTGTGTGTGTGTGTGTGTGTGTGTGTGTGTGTGTGTGTGCACCTGGTATTCATCACGTTGTGGGGACCAAATGTCCCCACAAGGATAGGAATACCAGTAGATTTTGACCTTGTGGGGACATTTCTCAGGTCCCCATGAGGAAACAGGCTTATAAATCATGCACAATGAGTTTTTTTGATGAAGTAAAAGTATGCACAATCTCCTGTGAGGGCTAGGTTTAGGTGTAGGGTAGGTGTAGGACCATAGAAAGTACGGTTTGTACAGTATAAAAACCATTACGCCTATGGAATGTCCCCATAAAACACGTAAACCCAACATGTGTGTGTGTGTGTGTGTGTGTGTGTGTGTGTGTGTGTGTGTGTGTGTGTGTGTGTGTTTGTTTTTGTGACATATCAGGACACAAATTGGTGTAATAACATGGGTATGACATAGGTATTACAAGGAGAGGGTGACTTATGAGGACATTGCCCATGTCCCCACTTTTCAAAAGGCTTATAAATCATACAGAATACGTTTTTTTGAGAATGTAAAGATATGCACAGTCTCCTGTGAGGGCTAGGTTTAGGTGTAGGGAAGGTGTAGGGTGATAGCAAATATCGTTTGTACAGTATAAAAACCATTACGTCTATGGAATGTCCCCACAATTCACAAAAACAAACATGTGTGTGTGTGTGTGTGTGTGTGTGTTCTGGTTAATAAGAATCTAAATAGAGCGAAGCTCCAGTGTCCTACTCACTCTTAGTAATCAATATAAGTCCTTTCTAACGCACAGCCTTGCAATTTATAGCAGATGCTGGACTGAATGTTGATAGGTCAGACTGAATGCTGCCCTTGGAAAAAAGCTTAGTCCAGCATTTCATGCCAACGGGTAGTAAAATATATTTTTCTCATTAGGTATGCCATATAGCATCAAAGTTAAGAACCCATTGATTCAGATGACCCTTCTCCATCCAACATTTTATCTTTATGACTCGGAGTGAGATTTGATGGCAAAGAGGAAATCGTTTTTCACCTATTGAATGGCAATATAACAGCGTCATTCTGTGAAACTGGTGCCTTTTCCAATTTGAAAAGAAGTACATTTTATGCAACATTCCATCAGATAAATAACGTATCTAAGTGTTAATTAATGGAATAGTGCCATCTCAAGCAAATGAATTGTGTTGGAATATAATTGTGTCTTTAGGAAGGTAACAAGTATATTTGTATATTTATGGCAATAGCCAAAAATACCTTGTATCATGGGTCAAAATGACCGATTTTTCTTTTATGCCAAAAACCATTAGGATATTAAATAAAGGTCATGTTCCATGAGGATATTTTGTAAATTTTCTACTGTAAATATATCAAAACGTAATATTTGATTAGTAATATGCATTGCTAAGAACTTCATTTGGACAACTTTAAAGGTGATTTTCTCAGTATTTTGATTTTTTTTTTTTTTTTTTTTTTTGCACCCTCAGATTCCAGATTTTCAAATAGCTGTATCCTGACCAAACCATACATCAATGGAAAGCTTAGTTATTCAGCTTTCAGATAATGTATAAATCTCCATTTCAAAAAATTGACCCTTATGACTGGTTTTGTGGTCCAGGGTCACAAATAGTGATATTAAGTACTGATTTAAATGAACAATTTACTAAACAAAATCATTGTCGACCGCTGTAGGAAGATTGCCCCCTACTGACAAACAAAAGATAAAAAGACAACCACAGATAAGACTTTTATTTTTAATTTAATATTTGTTTAAACAATACTTGACCTTTTTGCTTTCTCAGAAGCCAATAGAAAAAAAAAAAAACGCTGCACTTTTATTGAAAACCAAGATTAATCTGAAATTTAGTGCCGTTCTTGAAGAGATATAATCATCAGCTTCTGATCACATCGCACCAGGCGATACGAAGGAGAAAAGATAAATGATTCAGATAACAGCCGAAATCATAAAGTATTGTTTTGCTGCTACATAAGCCTAGAGCTGTCAATAAGGATCAAGACACAAAACCCTGCAGCTAAGAAAAACAGTTGGAAAAAAAACTGCATCAATGTTTGGGGAAAGCGCCTTAAGAATTACCTCAAGTGACGACAGAAAACAACAACATCTTAAATTAACTGTATTTTGTTTTATTTTTTTGCTGAGATCATCTTGGAATATTAGTTTTTATGCACAAAAAACATTACTTTGTATTTATTTATTTATTAGCTGCTGCCTCTTTAAAAGAAAGAAAAGAACACTGTGTGACTGACTTATGGGATTGTTCATATGTTAAAAAAACAGCATAACTATAAATTAATGAAAAAATAATTAAAAAATGCCTTGGTTGTATATTTCTTAAGATTATTATTTTTTCTTATTACCTGAGAATTGCATTTTAGAATACAATGGTAATATGTGACCCTGGACCACAAAACCAGTCTTAAGTCGCTGGGGTATATTTGTAGCAATAGCCAAAAATACATAGTATGGGTCAAAATTATTGATTTTTCTTTTATGTCAAAAATCAGTAGGAAATTAAGTAAAGAAAGCACCCTAACATTACACAATGATCTCTTCTAACTTAAAGAAATTCTGACAGAAACACATTACTACTGTGTGCTTAAATGTAATTCTCAATTAATAATTTTAAGAAATATCATACAAATAAAGGAATAAATGCACAGCCAGTCAGTGCTTGTTGCTAATAGGCTAAGTCCGGATGTTCTGCATCTCTGTGTAAATGATTTGCACGATTTCGTCAACTTAAACTCATGCTTGCAACGTTTTCCACTTCTTTATTTCAATATATGAGGACATGAACACACTAACTTTATCTCCAAAACTGCTCTAAGAGTCACTTCATCATCTTTTCACAGTTTTATTTGAGAAACACTACACATACACAATTATAATACTGAAAGTAAAACTAAAAGACATTCATGACAACCTGGTTTAACTTGCGAGCATCACATGAGTTTGAGTTGACAAAACCGTGCAAATCATTTACACAGAGATGCAGAACATCCAGACTTAACCTATTAGCAACAAGCACTGAGTGGCTGCGCATTTATTCCTTTATTTGTATAATATTTCATAAATTATTAAATGAGAATGACATTTTAGTACACAGTTGTAATTGGTTTCTGTCATAATTTCTTCAAGTTAAACCAGACTTTTATTTTGACAGGTTATCATGAATGTCTTTTAGTTTTACTTTCAGTATTGTTATTGTATATTTGACATATTAGCAACAAGCACTGACTGGTTGTGCAATTATTTCTTTATTTGTATAATATTTATTAAAATTATTACTTGAATTACATTTTAGTATACAATAGTAATGTGTTTCTGTCATAATTTCTTCAAGTTAAACCAGACTTTTATTTTGACAGGTTGTCACAAATGCCTTTTAGTTTTACTTTCAGTATTATTATTGTGTATCTAACAGTAGTTTTATCAAAAGAAACTGTGAAAAGACCGTGAAGTGACTCTTAGAGCAGTATATGTATATGTCCTCATATATTGAAAAAAAGAGGCTGAAAAAAATGACAAACAAGTGAGTTTGAGTTGACGAAACCGCTCAAATACATTTACACAGAGATGTAGAACATCCAGACTTAGCCTATTAGCAACAAGCACTGACTAGCTGTGCATTTATTTCTTTATTTGCATAATATTTCTTAAATTTATTAATTAAGAATGACTTTTTGGTATACAGTAGTAATGTGTTCTGTCATAATTTCTTCAAATTAAACCGGACTTTTATTTTGACAGGTTGTCGTGAATGTCTTTTAGTTTTATTTTCAGTGTATTTGATGGTAGTTTTTCTCAAATGAAACTGAAAAGACAGTGAAGTGACTCTTACAGCAGTTTTGGAGTAAGTGTGTGTGTTCATGTCCTCATTTATTGAAATGAAGAGATTGAAAACGCAGCAAGCATCACATGAGTTTGAGTTTATGAAACCTTGCAAATCATTTACATAGAGATGCAGAACATCTAGACTTAGCCTATTAGCAACAAGCACTGACTGGCTGTGCATTTTTTTCTTTATTTGTACAATATTTCTTAAAATCATTAATTGAGAATTACATTTTATACAGTAGTAATGTGTTTCTGTCATAATTTCTTCAAGTTAAACTGGACTTTGATTTTGACAGGTTGTCGTGAATGTCTTTTAGTTTTACTTTCAGTGTATTATTATTGTGTATTTGACTTTAGTTTTCTCAGACGAAACTGTGAAAAGAAGGTGAAGTGACTCTTACAGCAGTTTTGGAGATGAAGTGAATTTGTGTGTAGATGTCCTCATATATTGAAATGAAGAGGCTGAAAACACTGCAATCATCATGTGAGTTTGAGTTGATGTTGAAATTATTTTTTTATTATTACTTGAGAATTACATTTTAGTTTACAGTAGTAATGTGTTTCTGTCATAATTTCTTCAAGTTAAACTGGACTTTTATTTTGACAGGTTGTCGTGTATTTATTTTAGTTTTACTTTCAGTGTATTTGACGGTAGTTTTCTCAAATTGAACTGTAAGAAGATGGTGAAGAGACTCTTAGAGCAGTTTTGGAGATGAAGTTCATGTGTTCATGTCCTCATATATTGAAAGGAAAAAGCTGAAAACACGAGCATCGCGTAAGTTTAAGTTGTCTATCTAACGAAACCTCACCATTTATTTACACAGAGATGCAGCCTATTAGCAACAAGCACTGACTGACTGTTGTCACATTTATTTCTGCTGTTAGATTATTTTGCATCAAGTAAAAGTGTCTAGAGTTTATCATCATTATGAACATAATTTTTATCGCAGTCTCAAAATGATATCATTTTATCGTCCAGCCCTACATAAAATGATCCCATTAAATGAAAATTAATATAAGGTGAATATGAAAGTCCCAAATGATGTTAATAGACTGAACCAAAGCCAGCTGTAAGAACGTTAGAGGATGAGAAATATGTCTTGTCATATAAAAAAGTTTTTTAGAGTCGGTGTAATCCGCTGTATAGTCAGTGCAAGTGATAAATCGTTTTCTTTAAAGCTTCTTTTTAAAACACGGCTGAGCTCCTCAGCGTGTGGTATGATGTAAGTACACTAGTAAGATTACTGCTGTGTGAAGGTGAGTTACACCTCTTTCCAGCGCTATGCACCAAACTTGTATGTAAATATTGTATGTATAATATTGACACCTTTTATGTTTTGCATTTGGACGTTTATGCATTGAAGTGTTTCAGAGTTAGAGCTTGTGAAGTGAAAACAAGTTTTAATGGCTATCATTCTGTCACGGTTGACGGTAGAGACGGCGACTGGTTATCTGCTTCAAAACCGGGGAGAAAAATTAGTTGCTGATGTTTGGTACAGTTTGTCTCGTTCCTGTTTCTTCTTTCTCTTCCTTTCCTCCATTTCTCCAACTCCGTTCCCCCATTTCATGCCACTTTTGGCAGCTCCGGCGAACAATCCACTAGTACCGTAATGAAGCTGCTCCCTCATTTTCCAACCCCATTCTGTCACACCCCAGCACGGTGAAATATGCATCAAACTCCACTATAAAGAGTGTGTGCAGCCAGCATGGCCATGCTATTGGCAGAACTATAATAGAGACAGAGATTTATGACCGAGACCAGGTGTGTGTTTGAGGAATTGTACCTGATATAATAGGTTTTTTTGCTCAAGCAAAGACAGAGGAGCTCTGAAGGTGAGGGGTGTAATGGCATTGACCTGCTAAGACGAGACTCTTTCACTACATCATCGGGAATCATAAACGTTATAGTCATTTTTGACAAAAACAAACGCGCTCTTGCTCCGACTGTAGTCATGGAAGAGCAGAGAGACTATTTCTTTCAATTGTCTTAGATTAGCATTGACAGTGTTGGCGGTCCAGTGCTGGTTTATTCAACCTTCCTGAGGGACTCAACCTTCATGCTTCTTTACACACCACTGAGAGGGTCCCGTCGCTGGACCCTCAGTAAATAGTCTTGTATTTCTGTAGACTTTTGACGGCAAAAGCCGACCCCTGGGGGTCGTGAAGGTAATAGGAGACCCCTAAGGTACTATGGGGTCTACAAAGAAAAATAGAAAAGGAAAACAGATTTTATAAATTGCTTTTTTAGGGCCGTCAAGGTTAATGTGTGTACTTAGTGGAATAGTTCACGCAAAAATAAAATTTGCCATCCCAGATGTACATGAGTTTGTTTCTTAATCTGAACAAATTTGTTGTTGATTCTCTGCAGTGAATGGGTGCCGTCAGAAGCAGAGGCCAAACAGCTGATAAAAACATTACAATAATCCACACCACTCCAGTCCATCAATTACAGTCTTGTAAAGCAAAGGGTTGTGTCTATAATAAACAAAACCATCATTTTTTTTACTTAAAACTGTTGCTTCTGGCTAAAATATTTGTTTCTTCATTTAAAAGTCATCATGTTTGAATTAGGAGAGAAATATGCAAACACCATTTACAAGTGAAATCAGTCAAAACAGTTGCAAACAAATACAGGTCCTTTTCAAAAAATTAGCATATTGTGATAAAGTTCATTATTTTCTGTAATGTACTGATAAACATTAGACTTTCATATATTTTAGATTCATTACACACAACTGAAGTAGTTCAAGCCTTTTATTGTTTTAATATTGATAATTTTGGCATACAGCTCATGAAAACCCAAAATTTTTTCCCAATATTTTTTGACATATTAGAGTCAAATGTTTTTGCTGGGGAAATTTGGGTTATCTCAATTCGTCACAACATAATTCAGGAAAAACACACAGGAAACAATTTTTAAAATGTTTAAAATCAAGCAAATTATATATAAACAAATCCCTCTGTAAATACCTTTCCGGATATAGACAGGAATACAAATGTAAAGTTTGGTGTGTGTAAGTGCTACTGAAGTGGAGATTTATGGCTCAGTGTAGGAGAAAAAACACATTTTGAGAAAACAGCCTTTAAAAATATGCATTGTAATTGCAATCTATTTGATAGATAAATAGATAAAGTGCTATAAAAGAAACACTTAACAGTGTTTTTGTTGTTGTTGTTGTTGTTGTTGTTGGATGTTTTCTTTCCACTAGTCTGAAAAAAACACTTTTTGAAAAACCAAAAAGTCAAAAATTTCAAACTTAATAGGTGCATGAAAAAACAGCATTTTTGCCTGCAGTGTCTCACCTTAATACAATGACATAAAATGATATAATATATATATATATATATATATATATATACTGTATATTGATTGTAATCCATTACATACCTTTCTATTAAAGTTATCTGACATAATCAAGATGAATTTGTTCTGACACCATTTAACTCTGAGTTCTTGTCATAGTTTATTACTGTTTTCTAAATTATAGCGAATAAACTGTGATAATATGAGAAATGTTGAAAGTGTCTGAATACATTTTGGTTTGATTATATTTTTTAATTCTTGTAGAACACTGGTTTATACTACAAACAAAGTTTGACTTTCATTCCAGACAAAAAGCTATACTGAGCCAATGTAAGTCATGCCAAAAATAAACAACCCCCTGAAAATGTCATCTAAAGAAAGGCTTTTGTCTAAAAGTCAGAAACTTAACACATACTGGAGATACCTCTTTTAAGATGTTCTATAAATCTGCCAACTATATCTACTGCCAAAAGTATCAAAGATACTTTTCTCCAAACTGTATTACATCCTTTGTTATTCAAGTTCAAACGTTTGATAAATTAAAGAATAAAGGGGCTAACATATGGCTTTTAGAGATCTGATTACAGCAGTGTTTCACTTTCCTCTAAAGCGGCCTTGCACTGCATCGAGAACAACAAGCAACAAATTCCATAAAGACAGCACCCAAGATGCTCTTATCATGTATTTGCCATCTGTTCACAATAAAACGTGTGGATGTCTGCCTGCAACATAAACGTCTTTCACTCAGCAAATCTGTACACACCACCTGCCTTTTCTATACCTCCTAAAAAGGAGAGTGTGACTGGGGATCAAGAGATTAAGCTTTCTGAAAAGCGCTTTTTAAGCCAAATACTCCAGAAATGAATTATTTTCTAATAGACCTTAATATGTCATGCTCAATCAAATGTCTTGAAAATGTAAAGCAAGTGTGAACATCTGTATTGAAATTAGAATGACGCTTTGGCCCTATTCACAATATCACGTTTAAATGTTATCTTTAAGGGGAAAAACATATAATAATACTACTAATAATAAACAATCTACCATAAATTTACCATTTAAAAAATCATGCTAGAAGACATTAGTTTAATGTTATCAGATATGAATTGTAGCTCCAGATATGAAACTCCTAAGGGGATATGGTGATTTTGATGCTTTTGCATTCACTTGCAAAAAAAATAAAAAATAATGTGTTCTTTCACAAATGTATTACGTTCCCCATGAGAAATGTTGCATTCTCTCACAACAGTAATGCTTTTCCCCATGCAACTTTGCGTTCTCTTGCAAAACTATTGCATATCTCCCAAGAAAATTTTTATTCTCTCGCAAAAGAAATGTTTCCATGAGGAACTTTGCATTGTTTTGCAAAACTATTGCGTTCCCTAAGAAACTTTGCATTCTATCGCATTTTGCATTGCTACTAGAGATTTTGATTGCTTTAAAAGACTTTTGCATTCCCTTTCAAAAGTATTTCATTCCCCAGTGAAAAGTATTGCATTTTCCTGAAAAATTTTGCATTTGCTTTTAAAACATTTGCATTCACTAGCATAAGAAATGCATTCCCCTGAAAAACATTGCATTCTCTCTAAAAACTGTTGCATTTCACTAAGAAACTTTGCATTCTTTCACAAAGGTAATGCGTTCCCCCATAAAACTTTGCATTCTCTCACAAAGCTATTGCACAATTTGCAAAAGAAATATGTTTTCATGAGGAACTTTGCATTCTCTTGCATTTTGCATTGGTACTAGAGATTTAGATTGCTTACTAAACGTTTGTGTTCCCTTTCAAAGCATTTACATTCTTTCTCAAAAGTATTGCATTCCCCCAAGAAAATTTGTTTTCTGTTGCTAAAGTATTGCATTTCCCCCAGAAAACTTTGTATTTTCTTGTAAAAGTATTGCATTCCTCCTAGAAATTTAGTTTGCTTTCAAAATATTTACATTCTCTAGCTAAAGTATTGTGTTCACCAGAGATTTTTTTTTTTTTTTTTAAATCCAACTTTTCACGCAAAGGTATTGTGTTCTTTGCATTCTATCGCATTTTGCATTGCTACTAGAGATTTTGATTACTTTCAAAACTTTTGCATTTCCTTTCAAAAGTATTTAATTCCCCAAAGAAAATTGTACTTTTCTCATAAAAGTATTGCATTCCCCTGATAAATCTTGAATTTGCTTTTAAAAACATTTGCATTTACTCACAAAAGAAATGCATTCTGGTAAAGAACTTTGCATTCTCTCACAAAACTATTGCATTTGCTCATGAAACTTTGCATTCTATCGCCATTTATTTTGCATTTCTTCAAGAAAATGTGCATTCTCTTGTAAAAGAAATATGTTTCCATAAGAAACTTTGCATTCTCTTGCGAAAAAAATATGTTTCCATCAGGAGCTTTGAGTTATCTTTGCATTTTGCATTGCTACTAAAAATTTTGTTTGCTTTCAAAAAATTTGCACCCCCTTTCAAAAATATTTCACACCCTATAGAAAATGAGTTTTTTTGCAAAAGTATTGCGTTCCACAGAAATTTTGCATTAGCTTTTAAAACATTTGCATTCTCTCAAAGTATTGCTTTTCCCTGTGCAACTTTGCATTCTCTGAGAAACTTTGCATTATCTTGTGAAAGGATTGCGTTCCTCCAAGAATCTGTTGGATGAACTCTGCATTTTCCCCCATTTTGCATTTTTAATAGATTCAAAAGTCTAGTGTTCCTCAGAGAAATTTTCTGTTAACTTTTGCACCCTTTTGCAAAAGTCCCCCAAGAATCTTCGCATTTGCTTACAAAATCACTGAAATGTATAATTCATCTCACGTTAATTAATTTTCATCACAAAAGTTTGGTGGCCACAAAGCTAAAAATGATCTTCTAATGAGGTTTCCAGATCAGAAAAATCCAATGCAAAATTTTCAGTGTCAAATAAACATGAATTGCATCAAACAAACAGTGCTTTCAAGGAAAATCTAGAAATGGGACACAAAAGAGGCAAGAAGTTTTCCTCTGAAATGAACTGTTTCCTACATTAAGACTAACCTGATTAAATCATGGCCATAAAACAATCCCTAGTACTAAAAGGTACTGCAGACCCTAAATGACTCCAATATGCCATAATGAGGATGTGCCGCAGCCCACTGCAGGCAAGAAAGATCTTAATGTAGGAGTTTTGTGCTATTTAGAGAGAAAGCCACGGTGAAGACCCCGTCAACCGCTGAGGCCAAGAGGGGAGAATGCAAGAAACTATGGCTGAAAGCCAATATGAGCATTCAGTCCTACTTAAGGCAATGACAGAACACAATAAAACCTCAAGGCCAGAGAGGAGAGTATGAGATGGAACAACAAGCCCTTTCATGCTTGATTTAGCAAACAATAGCCTTGGCACGGGATGAGGAACTCTAAAAGGATGAGCTGATTATGAACAATCTTTTGTTCTCTTTTTGTTTCATCACTTAATCTGAGACTATCCAAATGTGTATCAGAAAGCTGAACCAAACTGTGAAAGGAGCCTACAAAGAACTAGATTTATCACAATTCAGTCTTCACAAAGCACAGAGGTCCCTCGAGATGTCCAGCTGCCCCGGAATGCACAAGTATGCTCAGTCCAGCACAGCGTAATACAATTTTTCCTTCAAACTATATCAAGTTTCCACGGACAGGAATGAAGGTTGTGATGCATGAGGCTTCCAGCATCCCCATGAGAATGTGTCATGTTCCAAACTGGTGCACATGCAATCCTGTCCACAAGAGGGGATGCATATGTGACATTGCACCAAAGAAAGTGTCAATTCAGGCAAATACACTTTATGGCTGGAGAAAACTGCAATTTTCATCACACTAGTCACTCAAGACTAGCTAACATGAATTTTGTTCAGACTTTACAAGTTTCGTTAGTTAATGTTAATGCATTAACTAATATTAACCAACAATGAGTAATACCTTTGTCACAGTATTAATCTTTTTTGACATTAATGAATACAAATACAACTATTCAATGTTCAGCTCAAGTCCATTAATTAATATTAACAGATAAAACTTTGGATTTTAATAATGTATCAGTAAATTAACATGAACTAAAATGCTTTAATAGTATTTTTCATTGTTAGTTCATGTGAGCTAATGTAGTTAATTAACAAAAAAGTCATAGAACTATATTATAAAGTGTTACCATTTTTGTCAAGGGGTCAGTCATACATTATTATTTTTTTCTTCTGAGGTCTACTTATAATGTTACATTTTTGGGTATTATTCTGAAAATTATGTTTTTATATTAGAATGACACAACGCTGTACCTATATTTCAATGAAAATGTCGTTTTTAATAATATGATGCTTAAAATTGTATTTTCAAAGCTGTTTATTAACAATGCAGCACATTAATAATAGTTCTGCTTTTCGCTTCTATGATAAAAAAGTATAAAATATAAAACATTTGCATTTTCTCGCAAAACTATTGTGTTTACAGAGAAACTTTGCATTCTATCTTTTAAGAATTGCGTTCCTGTGAGGAACTTCCCATTCTGTCTTTGCACTCCTGTTAGGAGCTTTGCATTCTGTCACAAAAGAAATGTTTTCATGAGGACCGTTGTGTCCATAGAAAATGAGTTTTCTCACAAATGTTTTGCATTCCACTGAGAAATGTTGCGTTTACTTTTAAAACTTTTGCATTCTCTCAAAAGTATTGCGTTCCCCTGTGCAACTTTGCATTCTCTTGTGAAAGGATTGCGATCCTCCAAGAAAGGTTGGATTCTCTCAAAAGAAATGCATTTCTGCATTTTATATTAATTATTTATATTAGAATTACACGTTGTACCTATATTTCGACGTTAAATGTCATTTTCAATGATATGATGCTTTAAATTGTGTTTTCAAAGCTGTTTATTAACAATGCAGCACATTATTAATAGTTCTGTTTTTAGCTTCTATGATAAAAAAGTATTAACTAGTCAGATGAGTCCACCCCCAAAAGCGCATCACGCAATTCTGACTTTTTTTTTTTTTTTCAAAATTGTGACATATCAACTCACAATTGCGAGTTATAAAGTCAGTATTTGGTGATATAAACTTGCAATTGCGAGAAAAGCTAAAATTGCAATATTAGTCAGATTTGCGAGATGTAAACTCACAATTTTTATGTTTGTCTCAGAATTGCGAGTTTATATCTTGCAACTCTGACTTTATATTATGCAACTGGGAGTTATTAAGTTAGAATTGTAAGATATAAACTTTTTTTCTCCTCTGAACTGGTCTTCGTAACTTTGAAAATCAAAACAGCTTGATAAATGAGACTGATTAGGTTTTTGGTGACTAAAAAAAGGAGTAAATAAATTTTTATCATCGTAGGGTGGTTGTGTCCACATTAATATGCAAACACCATGTAAAAGTGAATTTTGCATCCGTTGTCCCCTTTAATGTTTTCAATGGTGGAGCAAAAATAGACAAAGTAACAAAAAAGATCAAGGTTATGCTTTTGCTCTCTTTCTTATGTGATATATTAAATAATTTAAGTCAACTGTTTGTAGTTTTGTGTATTTGGGTGACTTTGGAGCCCCTTTACTGTCGTAATTACAATGGATCGCCAAAAAGCAGTTCGTACCTGCTCACCAAACTTACATACTGCCAGAACAGACGTTTGTAGGGGAATGTGAGGAAAAACAAAAGCCATTCAACTTATTATAAGTCAGTGTACCATCAGAATGACTTTGAAACTTGTTTCAAAACAGTTGCTTTAAATTAGTGTTGGCAAATGGGGACATAAATTAGGTTAAACTACTTTGTCTACCTTTGCAATGATAAATGGGAAAAAAGATTGCCAGCTGATTACCTACACACAACTATTGATCCACAACGTTGCAATTAGTCATTTTTTTAACATTGTCAGTTAGTAACTGTGAGGTTGTGGCAACAAATCAAGGAGTTTCACTTTTCATTACATTGCCACAATTAAAGTTTGGTCGTCAGATTGCATAGCAGTTATGTAACGCTAACGTATTGTGGTTCACTGACTCGCAGACTCATGGCAAGATGGATTGCTAAAACTTCCTTTTTATGTTCTCTATACAGTACTAGGTGAGTACAATCGGAGTCTCTTTTTCTCTTTTTAATCTTTGCCGCAAGTGGATTATCAGATGAGATCGGGGACCGTGGTACCCTGTAGACATATTAAAATGATTGAAAAGCTTGACAGCTACCAGCTGCACATGACCAATGGCAGCTAGCGTCTAGACTGAGCAGTGGCCAGGCCTGGCAGTGCAGAGAGGAAAATCCAGAGATGACTAAGCACAACAGCCTGCCAGCTTTGAACTGCTGCTGGAGGACTACATCCAGCTCAGCCATGCTGGACCTCTGTCGCCTCAGATTTGGTCACATAATGCGTTGTATGTAAATAACATGCACAGTTTCCACTCATCCGAAACTGTTTGTTGATCTCCTACCTCATTCTTCTCAGATCAGTCCATGCCGCTGAGGTCATACACATGGAGAGACAGCCGGTACAACACCCTCTTTTAAAGGGATAGTGCACCCAAAAATGGAAATTTAATGATAATTTGCTCACCCTCAAGCCATCCAAGATGAATGAGTAAAGATCTTTAGCTGAAACTGTGGTCCTTGGTGATTTTTAAAATGCAAGTCAGCGACTGCATGTTTTTGAGAGTCAAAAAAGCATATTATGAAGACAAAATGAATACCTGTTGCTCCTGATGATATATTGAGGTCTTGTGAAGCAAAACGATCAGTCTGTGCAAGAAACTGCACACAATCGTGTTGCTCCAAGAGTTGAGCTCTTGATTTATGAATTATGCATTGGTTTAAAGGGGTCATTTGATGTTGCTAAATAGAGCATTATTTTGTGTATTTGTTGTAATGCAATGTGTTTATGCAGTTTAAGTTTCAAAAAACTTTTTTTTTCCACATACTGTACATTATTGTTGCGCCTTTCTGAAACATTTCGATTTTAACAAAACTCATCTATGATTGAAACTGAGGTGTTCTCTGATTGGCCCGCTTTCCAGTGCGTTGTGATTGGAAGAATGCCTCAAGCATGTGACGAAAATTTTACACCCCCTACAATGTCGTTTCTCGGCGTGACATAAACAATAAAACCCATTATAAACGAGGCATTTGTTGCATGCAGTGGGGACATAACTACTGATTATAATGATTCATACTGTCTTTTTACGTGTTACGTTGCGTCACGCTGCACCGCGTAAACAACACTGTATCTGCATTTGCAATCGTAGAACGAGAAACAACAAGCACTACTCTACACTGCTCCAAACTCGCGTTTGAATAGTCAGTACTGAATTCTTTAAAACATACTTACAGGCTGTCAGTCAGAAGTGCAACATTGGAATTGCCCCACTTTATAGCCTTAACTCTTTGTGTATAGCTGGCATTGTAAGCTGCTCTCCCATGTTCAGGAAACAGTCCTCCGTGAAATGCGCATCACCCATTTGAATATTTGCATTGTACTGTTCTAAAACAGTGTTATAAATAAAACTTAAAGGGATAGTTCACCCAAAAATTTAAATTTGATGTTTATCTGCTTACCCCCAGGGCATCCAAGATGTAGGTGACTTTGTTTCCTCAGCAGAACACAAACGAAGATTTTTAACAAAAACCAGTGCAGTCTGCCAGCCAAATAATAGAGGTGGATGGGCACCAAACCTTTAAAAGTAAACAAAAACATGCACAGACAAATCCAAATTACACCCTGCGGCTCGTGACGATACATTGATGTCCTAAGACATGAAACGATCGTTTTTTGTGAGAAACTGAACAGTATTTATATAATTTTTTACCTTTGATACACAGCCACGTCCATCTGTCCTGAGCACGAGCTTTTCGAGCATCCGACTCGTGACGTGTATGTGTACGCTCTGACGTAGTATACGCAAATGCCGTAAGGGGAAATCGGTTAAAAGTCCCGGATGAGTTTGCGCAAGCAAATGTAATCTTTTAGCTTTAAAACGGTTTGAACAATCAGGATAAGCGCAAGTATTACCATTTTGAATAGCCGCTATACCCACAGTCTGTGTGCACTGTGTAAACAATGAGTGTTGTATACATGCAACAGATCGCTTCCGGCGTTTGCGTATACTACGTCAGCGCGCGTTCACATGTAACGAGCCGAAAGCTAAACTCGTGCTCAGGGCAGATGTACGTGGCTGTGTATCAAAGGTAAAAAATGATATAAATACTGTTCAGTTTCTCACAAAAACCGATCGTTTCATGTCTTAGGACATCAGTGTATCGTCACGAGCCGCAGGGTGTAATTTGGATTTGTCTGTGTATGTTTTTCTTTGCTCTAAAGATTTGGTTACCATTGACTGACATTATTTGACTGACAGACTGGTTTTTGTTAAAAATCTTCGTTTGTGTTCTGCTGAGGAAACAAAGTCACCTACATCTTGGATGCCCTGGGGGTAAGCAAATAAACATCAAATTATCATTTTTGGGTGAACTATCCCTTTAACCACTGATTTCTAGTTGTGTCCTCATTTGGAAGGCCAAACAATGTACTTTCACTTTTGCTTTTACAATGAAACACACTGTGTCTCCACAACATGGTGGCTGCAACACTACTATAGCCGGTAAAAGTTACGCCTTCTTTCTTTCCATATACATATGGGCGGTGTTATGCTAATCTCCTTGCCCCGTGACGTGGACTAGTGTTTGAACGAGCCATTTTAGGGAGGTGTGGCTGAGTCTTATCTTTCATAATAAATATCTCTTTGGTTTTTAGACTATAAGCTTTGCAACTTTACAGATCTTATCTATGCACAAACAGCTTGTAACACTCCAAAGACAAAGAAAAACAAGAAACCGCATCAGTTGACCCCTTTAATATTTGTATTTGCTACTACTGTTCTGGCGTGTCACGAACAGAAGACACTTGCACGTTTTATGTTGTCCTTCACTGTGCATCTCACTGAGTGCAAATGAGCTTTAGACTCCCTAGCCAATACAGTGGTCATTTCTGTGTGTAATTAGACTGGATTTCTGGATTTTAAATCAGGTTAGAAAGCAAGGGAAATAATGAAAATTTGCTGATAATTTACTCACCCTCGGGCCATACAAGATGTAGGTGACTTTTTTAAACTGTAGAACAGTAAATAAGATTTTTAGCTGAAACTTGGTAGGTTTTGATGCTGGTTTTAGCTGGTTTATGCTGGTCCTTAGCTGGTCATGTTGCTGGTTAAGGACCATCATAAACCAGCAAGGGACCAGCATAAACCAGCAAAGGACCAGCTTAAACCAGCATCCCAGAATCAAAACCAACCTAACCAGCATATGCTGATTTTTTCAACAGGGTAATAATGAAAATTTGATGATAATTTACTCACCCTTGGGCCGGCTGCATGTTTTTGAGAGTCAAAAAAGCATATCATGAACACAAAATTAATACCTGTGGCTCCTGATGATATACTGAGGTCTTGTGAAGTGAAACGATCCGTCTGTGCAAGAAACTGAACATTGTTTACAACATTATTACTAGAGATGCACCGATTGACCGGCTAGTGATCGGAATCGGCCGATTTTTCGCATGATCGGCCCAGATCGGTGACCGGCTGGTCAATTTATTACCAGCGGCGCATGCAATTACGTCACAGCCACATGTGCACTCACTGTCGTGTGTAAACATGTCCTTGGTGTGAGTGAAGATGACACAAAGATCGCAATTTGTAACATTTATGAGGGCAAAATACAACGTGAGGGAACAACAATATAAACGTTCGTAACAACAAACCTATTAAGACACTTCCATCATCAAAACCATCACTCAGCTGAATATGCCCAGTTTGAAAAGGGGAAAGTGGCTAAAGTTAGCGCTCCGAGTCAGCCAAAGAGAGTGCTTGTTTAGCTTGGCTGGACATGTGGTAGATCGCGCCCCCCGCTCTGCATATTTTGCATGTCTCTCTTAGATTCAGATGATCAGCTTGTTAGAAGTAAGCTCCGCGAATGAACTGTGTTCCAATTGACATGGTCCCTGCATAGTGTTCATTGCTCCCTACTCCCTGAGCAGGGGAAATCCGTTGACGTTTACTACACTTTCATTCATTCACATATTTGCGCTGCGTCACCGCAGACAGCGTCTTCAAACACTAATAGTTCTCAGCGAGCATATATGTTCCATTTGAAGGTAATTAAAGCATGCGCGACGTGAATTTAAATTGTATTTATTTACAGATGCATTTATGTCACACTTCTCTAGTAAGTTTCATCTGTGTGTGAAGACGCTGTATGCGGTGGCGTAGCGCAAATATGTGAATGAATGTTATGAAGTGTAGTAATACTGGATTAACTGGTGACAAGGCAGAAATGCTTCTCTTTATCAAGGAAAAATTGCCATTAATGCTCAAGTAATAGCATTTAGTACCAGCATTGTTATTTCTACCTGAAGACACAGTGCACTTTTTGTTATTAAAGTTATCGTTATGAAACGATCCTGTAATTAATGTTTAAAAAAATTCCATTTAAAATCATTGAAGAAAAGTTTATTTTTGTAAGTAAGCCTGCTTTGTTACTTATATTTTTATAAATGTATATTATTTTTTTTCTAATGTTTTCAAGGCTCAGAGCTGTAATGTTTATTCATTTCTTTTATTATTCTTTCATTATAAAATAAAAAATTACATTGAGGAAAAGATTTTTGTTAGTATAACTATACTATGTTAGTTACAGGAACTAATTTTATACCTTTTTCGAAGGCACAAAGCACTTTATTTTGTTGTTAAAGTTATTTTGCTGTAAGAAGTTCCTGTAATGTTTAATAATTTATTTTATTATAAAATAAATTTAATTAAAGAAGATATTTCTGTATATGCTTTCATTACAGTTCTTAAAAAAAAATCGGAATCGGCAAAAATCGGCATCGGCAGATCACACGTACTGAAAAATCGGAATCGGAATCGGCCAAGAAAATTGCAATCGGTGCATCTTTAATTATCACCTGTTTTCGGCACACAATAATGTTGCTCCAAGAGTTGAGCTCTTAATTTATGAATTATGCATTGGTTTAATATTTGTATTTGCTACTACTACTGTCCTGGAGTGTCACAAACAGACACCTGCACGTTTTATGTTGTCCTTCACTGTGAGTCTCAATGAGTGCAAATGAGCTTTAGACTCCCTAGCCAATACAGTGGTCATTTCTGTGTGTAATTAGATTGGATTCCTGGATTGCAAATCAGGTTAGAAAGCAAGGGTACTGTAAGAAAAAGTGATGAGGACTTGGAAGATCTTGATGAAGATGTTTATTGCAGCATAGCAGTGACAATGTCTATGTACCTTGGGTTCAAGGTACATAGACATTGGTACAAGGCACATAGTCTTGTACCTTGGGTTCAACGGAGTCGGAATGAACCCAGAACATCCTTAGCTCAAACTTTTAATACCATTACAGTTTACTACCCTAAATGTAAATGAAGTTGCTCCTGTCGAAATAGCTGTGGTCTGTATGTTAATTAAGTTCTGACACCTCTCTGTCTGAGATGGTTCTCAGTGTCTCACACCCGCTCCCATTCTACAATTGGTCACCTTTTGCTCAGGATGTGATTATCCCAAATGGTCTAAACTTTCTTCTTCTCTATAATAATTAAGCCATTTTGGGAAATGAGCATGATTACACATATATTGTGGAGTGGAATCTGGGTCGAGGCAGACTATAATTCTTACAGTACCCTGTTGAAAAAAAAAACAGCATATGCTGGTTAGGTAGGTTTTGATGCTGGTTTTAGCTGGTTTATGCTGGTCCTTTGCTGGTTTATGCTGGTCCTTAGCTGGTCATGTTGCTGGTCAAGGACCATCATAAACCAGCAAAGGACCAGCTTAAACCAGCATCCCAGAATCAAAACCTACCTAACCAGTATATGCTGATTTTTTTCAACAGGGTAATAATGAAAATTTGATGATAATTTACTCACCCGCGGCCCATACAAGATGTAGGTGACTTAAACAGTAGAACAGTAGCCTACATTTGAATTTTAGCTGAAACTTGGTCATTTATAAAATGCAACTCAGCGGCTGCATGTTTTTGAGAGTCAAAAAAGCATATCATGAACACAAAATTAATACCTGTGGCTCCTGATGATATACTTATGAGGTCTTATGAAGTGAAACGATCAGTCTGTGCAAGAACTGGACATTATTTACAACATTATTACCTGTTTTCGGCACAAACACAGGCAGTCGCTAACTTGAATCACCAAAGACCACAGCTCCTTATCTGCATCTTGGATACCCTAAGGGTTAGAACACTCTTAAAAAAAAAGGTGCTTGAAAAGATTCTTCACAGCGATGCCATAGAAACACCATTTTTGGTTCCACAAAGAACCATTCAGTCAAAGGTTCTTTAAAGAATCATAATCTGAAGAACCTTTTTTAACCACAAAAAAACCTTTTGTGTAACAGAAAGGTTCTTCAGATGTTAAAAGGTTCTTCATGGAACCATTTAGACAAAAAAGGTTCTTCAACAGCATCATGAAGCACCTATATTTTAAAATCAGGGGTGTCAAACTCAGTTCCTGGAGGGCTGCAGCCCTGCAGAGTTTAGTTCTAACCCTGCTCCAACACACATACACTGTTTTCAATTAAGCCTGAAGGACTTAATTAGTTGGTTCAGGTGTGTTTAATTAGAGTTGCATCTAAACTCTGCAGGGCTGAGGCCCTCCAGGACCGGAGTTCGACACCCCTGGGGTAAATGAACAGTAAATTGTCATATTTAGGTGAACTATCCCTTTAAGGAGCATCCTTTTGTTTTGTTTGTTTCTGCACAGGTGGTGGAGGGAAAAGGCAGGACTGAAGGCAGGTCTCCAGAGTGCGCCGTCAACACTCGGTGTCAGGAATCTTTGCGTGCGGCAGGTGATGAGACAGGAAGAGCAAGATGGCTCTATTCACAGCGTTCCCCTTTGCAGGTCTGAAAAATATTTGTGAGAACCTTTACTGAGGCAGAGTTCAGCTCCTCCTCAAGTGTCGTTGTAGATCTCGCAGAAATCTTTGTAAATCTGTGGCCAGGACAGCCATGCCACGCCACTCTCAGCCGGTTCCGTTAGGCCTGTCACTCCACATTAAGTTGCTTCTCCTTTAATCTGCTGCTGTAGGGTAAAACGCAGTCATGCTTTTACATAAGAAATTTGTTCTTGTAGAACGTCTCGGGTTACGTATGTAACCTTAGTTCCCTGAGGGAACGAGACGCCGCGTCTAGAACGCTATGGGGAACGCCATTGGCGGGCCGCACTCTGAACTGTGTATAACAACCAATGAAATGACGGGAGTGACGTCACAGGCGCGGTGACGTCATCGACCGGGAAGTATAAAACGCGTGCGTTTGAAGCCGGCGGCAGCTCTTTTTAGGAATGAAGCGAGCGCCGCAGGGTGCGGGAATTATGGTCCGAGACGCGGCGTCTCGTTCCCTCAGGGAACTAAGGTTACATACGTAACCCGAGACGTTCCCTTCCGGGAACTCGAGCCGCGTCTAGAACGCTATGGGGAACGAGACTACCAACGCCCCCATAATTTCCGAGCCCTGCGAGTGTCTGCTCAACCAGGGTGGAAAGGAAAGAGCCCTTGTCTAGCATTCCGCGGACAAGAAGGCCCTGTAGTCCTCGGCCCTCGGGCACACGAGGAATGGTAGTCTTCCTCTGTCTGGTCGCCAGCCAGAACGAGAGGTACTCCGCGGCCCTCAGGCACACGCAGAGTCTTAGTCCTTTGTCTGGGGGTTAGCCAGAACAAGAGGGACCGAATGACCACTGTCTAGCACTCGGCGGACAGATGGTGTAGGTAGTCCTTGGTCCAGGAGGACAATGCACTCGACCTCAAGAGTGCTCCCCGGCCCGCAGGCACACGGGGAATGGGGTTCTACCTCTGTCTGGTCTCCAACCAGAGCGAGAGGTGCTCCTCGGCCCTCGGGCACACGAGGAGTCTTAGTCCTTTGTCTGGGAGTGGCCAGAACAAGAGGGACTGCAACGACCACTGTCTAGCACTCGGCGGACAGATGGTGTTAGGTAGTCCTCGGTCCGCAGACCCACGAGGACAGTGCACTCGACCCCAAGAGTGCTCCTCGGCCCGCAGGCACACGAGGAATGGAGATCTTCCTCTGTCTGGTCGCCAGCCAGAACGAGAGGTACTCCACGGCCCTCAGGCACACGCAGAGTCTTAGTCCTTTGTCTGGGAGTTAGCCAGAACAAGAGGGACCGAATGACCACTGTCTAGCACTCGGCGGACAGATGGTGTGGGAAGTCCTCGGTCCGCAGACCCACGAGGACGGTGAGCTTGACCTCAAGGCTCCTCGGCCCTCGGGCACACGAGGAGAGGGTGATCCTTTGTCTGGGGGTTCAGCCAGAACAAGAGGGATCCAAGGCTCGGCCTGGAGCTCCGCCAGGACGCGAGGGAATAAGCCATTGTCTAGCATTACGCGGACAAGAGGGCACTGCAATCCCCGGCCCTCGGGCTCACGGGGAAGACAGTAGGTGCCTCCGCCTGGTAGCCAGCCAGTGCATGAGGCACTCCTCGGCCTTCTGTGAAGGCAGACGAGGAGTCTTAGTCCTTGGTCTGGGGAAAGCCAGAAACCAGAGGGACCGGAGTACACTCGGTCTGATAGCATCCTGCGTCAGAACACGAGGAGAATTAAGCCATTGTCTAGCATTCCGCGGACAAGAGGGCTGTGCAGTTCTCGGCCCTCAGGCACACGAGAACCGTGACCTCTGCCTGGTTCGCCAGCCAGTGCGAGAGGTACTCCTCGGCCCTCGGGCTCACGAGGAGTCTTAGTCCTTTGTCTGGGGGTAACCAGAACAAGAGGGACCGGAAGCTCGGCCTGGTAAGCATACCGGGACGCGAGAGTATGAGCCTTTGTCTAGCATTACACGGACAAGAGGCTTTTAGGTCTGCTCCTCGGCCCTCAGGCTCGCGAGGATGCAGGGACACTCCTCGGCCCTCGGGCACACGAGGAGCGTCGTGGCGAAAACGACTTCTCTTCTTTCCGCAGAAAGAATGCGCCTTGAGAAGTCTCCTCCTGGCTAGGGAGGTGGCTAACCCTCTAGGCCTAGCGCACTAGGCCGAGAGTACAGCCGAGCCTGGAGCGGCTCTGAGGTCAAGCTCATAGTACCTGACGAATGTCAGGGGCGAGGACCAATTGTCAGGGGCGAGGACCAACCCGCAGCATTGCAGATGTCCTGGAGGGGGACACCTGCTGTCAGAGCTTTTGGAGGCCGGCAGCCTCAGAAGGAGTAAGTCTTGGCTCCCCATGGAGCTGGGAGACCAGAGGACTTGGAAGTAGTAGGAATGGCATCTGTGATCCATCTACTGATAGCTCTGAACGTGCCACATGCTTTCTTTGTGGCCGTATGTGCCCAGTGCGCATACTGGACAAATATACTTCCCATTGGTCGCACTCCAAGAATGGAGGTAATAGAGGCTTGAGACCCCTCAGGGTCTCAACCTGAGTGCACCACCGAGGAAACCATACCGACGAGCCACCACGAGGGGCGTGGTAGGCCAATAAGCCGCCACGAACACCCTCAGGATGGAGTGAGCTGGTTTTGTGGGTTTGCGAGGACTCAGTACTGTACCAACGGGCAGTAACTTGGTCTAGATGGTGTTCGTGACACCATGAAGCAAACAGGTTCCACTTAAGGTTTCCTCGTGAAGGGAGCTCTGGATAGGAGCAGGGTCTCAACAACCTCAGTTGAGAGACCCGAGTCTATGAGTTGCGCCCCCCCAGGGGCCATACTCATAACTTTTCACCTCTCCATGTGGGGGTAGCAGGCCGCGCCCCCAGCTTGAGAGGGAAGGTCCAAGGCATGGTTGGACTAGCTGTGACGATGCCGGCATGCTCTTTCCAGAACTCCAGGGTGCACAGTGATCGGGAGAATGTGTACAGACGCAGCCTCAGCCACGTCTGTACTATGGCGTCCAGTCCGGGCGGACCTGGAGGCACTAAGGAGAACCAGAGAGAACCTTGCGATATCTATCGAGTCGCCAGAGGTCCCAACTTCTGAGTCTCCATGCTTCATTACTTCCTGATGAAGCCTCGATCTCCCGACCGTGGAGGAAACGTGTGACCAGGGGGCACTTGCCCACTGAGAGGCCACCTAGAGGGGCGTGGTAGGCGCTTATAGCCGCCACGTAACCCTCAGGGTGGAGTGAGCTAGCCCTGCGGAAAGGCGAGACTGTAGGAACTCCAGAACTGTACCGACCGGGCAGTTGACTGGGTCCAGGTGGTGCTCGCGGCACCATCTCGCTAATAAGTTCCACTTAAGGCCATACAGTTTCCTCGTAGAGGGAGCTCTGGATTGGAGAAAGGTCTCAGCAACCTCGGTTGAGAGACCCGCTCCTATGAGTTGTGCCCCCTCAGGGGCCACACCCATAACCTCCACTTCTCTGGGTGGGGGTGGCATATTGCGCCCCCAGCCTGAGACAGGAGGTCCCTCCTGACGGGAATCTCCCACGGAGAGCCGTCTAGGAGAGATACCAGGTCCGAGAACCATACTCGTGCCGGCCAGTACGGGGCTACTAGTAGCAGCCGCACTTGAAACCGACGGACCCGTTCCAGAACTCCCGGGAGCAGAGCGATCAGGGGAAAGGCGTACAGACGCAGCCTCGGCCACGTCTGTGCCATGGCATCCAGCCCCAGTGGAGCTGGAGGAACTAGAGAGTACCAGAGGGGACAGTGCGATGTCTCTTGAGTCGCAAACAGGTCCACCTGTGCCTGGCCAAATGTTCTCCAGATCTGCTTCACCACCTCTGGGTGAAGCATCCATTCCCCGGGCCTCAGCCCCTGCCTGGCAGGACGTCTGCTCCCACGTCCAGAGATACTGGACTGCTCTCTCAGGGAGAGAAGTCTTTCCTTAAGACCATAGGAGAATCCGGTACGCCAGCTTATATAAGGGGCGTGAGCGGATACCTTCTGGAAGGAAACACTTCAGGGCGTGGAACACGGCTAGCATCTCTAGGCGATTTGTGTGCCAGGAGAGATGGGATTGCTCCGCAGGCCTTGGGTTGAGCGGCCACTCATGACCGCCTCCCCATCCGGTGAGGGATGCGTCCGTCGCTAGCATGACGCGGCGACGAGGAGCTCCCAGAACCGGACCCTGAGAGAGAAACCAGGGTTTCTTCCACATGGCCAAGGCACGTAGGCAGGGCCGCGTGACCTTGATCTTGCGAAACGGGTTTCCCCTCGGGGAGAACCGCCTGGTTTGAGCCACCACTGAAGTGGTCTCATAAGCAGCAGTCCAAAAGGAGTACGTTGGAAGCGGCTGCCATAAGACCTAACAGTACTTGGGACTGTAGACAGTGGGTGACGGGCCTAGCTTGACCGCATTTACTGCAGTAAGGATCGACTCGAACCGAGCGGGTGACATTCGTGCCTGCATCGTGGTCGAATCCTAGACTACACCTAGATAAGTGGTTTTTAGAAATCACACCCTTCTTGGTGTTGAGTCTCAACCCCAGTTCTTTCATGAGAGCGAGAACAACACCTCGATGTTGAGCCGCTAATTATTCTGAGCTGGCCAGAATCGACCAGTCGAGTATGCGGATGTCCTGGAATCACGGAGGAGCCAGAGCAGCATCCACACACTTCGTGAAAGTTCGGGTGAGAGCTAGGCCGAAAGGAAGTACTCTGTATTGGTGAGCTTTGCCCCCGAAAGCGAGCCTGAGAAACTTCCTGTACTGACTTCCTGTTCCAGACCCTGCTCGGGGTTTACCCCGCTGAAAGGTGTCGGCTTAGCGCCGAACTGAATAGTGTAACCTTTCTCTACAGTACGCAGGACCCACTTGAAACATTTGGCAGTAGTTTCCACGCTGCCAGAGAGTTTACTTAGGGTACCAGCCTCTCGAGACTGGTGTCTGGGTTTACTCGAGGAACTAACTCGGAGACCTGTAACAGCAAGCTGGCAGGAAGCTCCTGAACTAGCTCCTCGGAAGTCCCCCGCGGGGGCTGCGAACTCTCCAGGGCCGCTACGTTTCCGGGCGGGACAGCTAGAGGATGTTCGCGGGAGATCGCCACGCCCTGTAACACTGGCAGGGTTAGCTGACTCATCTCCTGAGGGCCACGAAGGGGTCTGAAACCCGCACCCGGAGGTACGGTGCAAACCCCCTCGCGAGGGGCTGCCCTCAACGGCCCTGAGCCGTTTAGCCGAGGACTTCCTAGATTGGAGGACGACCCTCAGGTTGAACCTCTTCTTTTCTTGGAAGCCCCCGACTTAGAGCGTTGCTTTCCGGGTCCTCTAGGCACAGCCGGAGGAACGCGGGCGGCAACGCTCTGTTTCTGCGCCTCTGATGTGGAGAGCTGGTACACGGCTGGGGTTTAAATCTTTCCCGTCAGGAACCCCAACACGTGTTCATTTGCTCATCAAACCTGATTTTTAGTTTTATTAAGCGGCCTGAAGAGCAAAGATGGAGCCTTCAAAAATGTTGCCTAGACCGGGGAACGGAGGCTGATAGCGTCTGTTCAACCCGCGGCGTCATCTTTACTTTCTAGTTTTTCCTAGATCTAAAACTCAATGTAGATCGGGAAGGACAGAAAGCTCCGTTTGGAAGTGCTGACTTAGTCCGCAGGAAGCAAAACGTTTGCTTTTCTGCGGCTCATGTTTGTTTATTTAGCTAATGCACAGTCAGCACAACCACCAGCTCATATACTGAGGCGATCAGGGGGGGGCGGTTGAATACTTTTGACAACGCACTTCAGATCAACCTCCTCGGAGGAAGATATGGAAAGCGTTGGAAACCTTTCCTGGAGGGAAGTAACCGCATTGCGGGCTTCCTCATCCAGAAAAAAGGTTTGCCGATCCACCAGATAGGAGAGGAGATAGGGTATTATTAAAACACCCGTCTCCAGTCCCTCTAATAGATCGAGCCGCGATCCCAGCGAGTGAAGCAACCGCTCCGCCTCGGCGGAAGCGGGGCCAGACCCGCGAGAAACGCTGGCGAAGACTCTCTCCTCGAAGAGAGCCTTCTGTGGAGCACCCGCAGTGGAGATTTTTACGCTCACACTGTGGACAGTCAGCCTTTTCGAGGGCTGACTATGCGTGCTCTACACTCAAGCAGACCACACATAGACTGTGTGTATCCCCACCAACAATGAAGCATTGGCAGGAAGGAACACACTATCTATGTGGCTGCTTGTACCGCCTAGTTTCGTAACACTTCTTTCCCCATGGTTGCATTTTAAAGGTCATACTACTCAAATAAAAGCCGTGCAAACTGGCACGAAAAAACAGCAGTATGACCGAGACAGACACAGACACAGAGCGCTCTCGCTGAATGACAAAAGCTGCCGCCGGCTTCAAACGCACGCGTTTTATACTTCCCGGTCGATGACGTCACCGCGCCTGTGACGTCACTCCCGTCATTTCATTGGTTGTTATACACAGTTCAGAGTGCGGCCCGCCAATGGCGTTCCCCATAGCGTTCTAGACGCGGCTCGAGTTCCCGGAAGGGAACTTTGACCGCTTCATCCACCCTTTTGTGATTCACACAGTCTGTTCATGTGACTCAAGGACAGCGCTAACCTTTCCCTTCAAGGACTGTGTCCTTCCACACTCTCTAAATTCACCAGAGCGGTCCATCTTGTTTTATGGCACGCAATCGTGTTGCTCCAAGAGTTGGGCTCTTGATTTATGAATTATGCATTGGTTTAATATTTGTTTTTGCTACTACTACTGTCCCGGAGTGTCACGAACAGTAGACACCTGCCTATTTTATGTTGTCCTTCCCTGTGAGTCTGACTGAATGCAAGTGAGCTTTAGACTCCCTAGTCAATACAGTGGTCATTTCAGTAATTAGACTGGATTCCTGGATTGCAAATCAGGTTAGAGAGCAAGGGTAAATATTTTACAGCTTATAACTAGTCAAATCTCTTAAAGCTGTAATGCTATGAGCACACACTGTCCTTATCCTAAGACCACTGTTTTATTTCAACTGTTAAACAGATTTTTTTCCCTTTCGACTGTTCAATCTTGAGATAAGTTTTGTAAAAGGAAGTTTTTACAGTTAATCAGTTAGATACACTGTTCAAACATTTTGGTTCAGTATTGTTACAAGAGACAACCGTTTTCAACATTGATATCATTGATTTCTGAAAGATCATGTGACACTGAAGACTGCAGTAAAGATGCTGAAAATTCAGTTTTGCATCACAGGAATAAATTACATTTTAACATATATTTAAATAGAGATCACTTATTTGAAATTGTAATAATATTTCATAATTATGCAGTTTTTACAGTATTTTTGATCAAATAAATGCAGCCTTGGTGAGCATAAGAGACTTTTTTAAAAAACATTTAAAAATGTAACAGCCCCTAAACTTTTTAAAGGTAGAGTATGATTATAGAATACATAATTTTTTGGTGATTTTAAAAATAATTCTTTTTTTTTTTACTGGCAGTAACCATAAAACGCTAAAATATTCAAAAAGTTTCAATTGGTAATGTAGGCCTGCATATTTTTATAATATTTAGATATTTAGAAAGAAGAATGAAAGTGAATGGTTGAAATTTTTTTTATATAATTATTGAGGAGCCAATGAGTATTCAGTTCCATCCGTGTGCACTTAAGGACAGAGGAGAGCTGTGCTGGAAAGATTTATAGGAAATTTCACCTCTCCACATTGTAACTGAACTGGAGGATCGGTCCGGAGCCTTGTGCTTCGTGATTAGAATCTATAGTAAGAGAGAAAAGGTCAGCGGTAATTAAAGTACAAAACCATGGAGAAACCACAAATTTTGTAAGGTTGGCAAAAATTTATTATACTATTCTGCCCCCTTGTGTTCAATACGAGAGAAACATGCTTGAGTGATCAAAAAACTGCAGTTTGCACAAAAATTGCAGACCCAACACAGTACTAAATGTTTATTGTACAAAACTGTTCTTAAAGGGAACCCTGGGTATAAAGACTTGTATGGCTTAATATAAGGTAAACAATGTCTCTTACTGAAATATATAGCAGAAAACCCATGAAAGACGTTATTTTAAAAAAATCCATATTTTTATACATATTTTGGACTATGGGGGGGCGCCATTATTTCAATGACGTGAAATGGCTGCACTCAATGAGCTACTGGCGCTACCTGTTGCTATTTTTACCGCAACACAACAAAATAAATAACTGATACAATGCCACAGTGTGCCAACAAGAGACGTAATGTAAGTCTTCACTGCTTTTCCTAGCAATAAGAAGAGGCGCAAAAAATATGGGAAGATGCCTGTGGATAGATAAAATTTCCTAAAGACCTGCGTCTTTGTTCTCTCCACTTTAGCCCTGATGTCTTTAAGGCTTTTAATAGACCACAGATACTGAAAGAGCTTGCAAAAGCCAGAGACAAGAAATGTTAGATCCTGGCAAAATGTAAACATACCGACGTCGCAGCCACTAAAGGAGTTCCTCAGCGCGGATTTCACTGTGCGTTAGACTACAACATTTGGTTTAAGACTACACTTACATCTATTGCCACCTGTAAGCTCTTTAGCTGTGGTCATTGTATCAGTAATTTATTTTCGGAGTTGTATTGCGGTAAAAATAACACCTGGTAGCACCAGTAGCTCATAAAGTGCAACCATTTCATGTCATAATGGTGCCCCCCATAGTCCAAAATGTGTATAAAACGATGTGGATTTTTAACCATTGTAAATCTTTCATGGGTTTTCTGCTACATATTTAAGAGACATCATTTACGTCATAATAAGCCATACATGTCACAATACCCAGGGTTCCCTATAAAATTAAGCATGAAATTTATTCATACTATAAACTATGTAGTCCTAAATATGCATGCAGTATTATTAACATATTAACATGACATCTACAGGCTGAAGAAGTTGTCATTTTTATATTGCATAAGCAACAGCAGAAGTATGAATGGCCAAATGTTAAAGACAATGTGTTAGCATTAACTAAATTTACTAAGATGAATCTGAATTTTATGTTTGTATTTAATAGATAAATTATCAGCAAAATATATTATAGTATAGTTTGTAGATTCTTGGACAAAAATATTAACCTTTTAAATAAGCATCTGATATCTGATTGCAAATTAGGTGAATCCTAAGGCAATTATGGGCCATGCAAGGCACTTAGAAAGGAAAATAATTACATTTGTGTATTGATGTTTAATTTATTTAGTGTATTTACTGAGGTCTATGTGAATGTATTTCATCTATATATATTTCTGCTGATTTCTGAAATAATGTCTTGTGCACAACACAATAGCAATGCAAGAAATGCAACATAATACATCTCACCATTTATATATATTTACTTATCATCACTCTTATTCTTAGAAGTATTGCAAGTATTAGACATGCACTTTCGACCTGAGAGCTGGAATGTTCTGTATTTAATGTTTGTTGGATTACTGTCTAAATGGTGACATCTTGTGATAAAAATATGTACTTGCAGGATGATTTTAGCTGTTGTGCATTTAATATCACATGAATAATACAGCAAATGCGTTAGTTCCGCTGCACAAGAGATTGATTTTCAGTTTTAAAAAATTGACAATAAAAGAAATGTTAAATATTTTTATCAGCCCTTTTTATTTAAATAAAAATACTTGACATTTAGATTCATCGATAGACATATTTTATGACATATTCATACACATCTTTATATGGTTGAAAACATTAACCCTCTTAATGTTTGTTTGTTTGTTACTGAATGAACAAACTCTAATAACAATAAATATATATAATAATAAGCTTTAGGTATGCTTTATTTCATTACAGTGAATGTTTAAAACAAGACACCAACACAAGAATCATACAGTTTCAGTTCTGTCAGTTTATTATGTCAATGAAGATTAATGTGTAATCACTGACACAGTGATAAACAAAAGAGGTGCAGGGTTGTATTTTCTCACTATTAAAATGAGCATTAATGGTTTATAGCAACCCCACTTAACCCTAAGCAAACATATACAAAATATTGAAGAGAGTACAATTCCATAAAATATGACATAGTAAAAGTTCACTGGTTTACAAAGCACACTAATATTAAAAAAAAAAAAAAATCACTGAACTGAAGATGAATTATTGTGTTTTTGTCTTGATTTAAGTAATTCCTGAATAATATCTGAATCTTTTTTAGTAAACCTAAAATTATGCCTTTAAACATTAGTTTACAAAGCATATTCAAAGAAATTATAATCTTGTAGAACTATGTCTGAATGTTTCTTGTGTTGTTGCTTTAATTTGAATCAAACCTAAATCTTTTTCAAAACTGATCATGACTTTAGTGTTATTACTGAAATTTTAAGCGCTGTGTGTGTTTATTCATCTCTTTACTCAAATACACATCATGTAGACTAGGATATTTCCTCCAGTGTTTCTGCTGTAACTTGATTTCAAGCAGAAATCAAATTTTATTAGCAGAAACATGAGTGCAAATATGGCCTTTTGTTGGCACTAGAGAGTTTTGAGTTAGAGACTAATTTGCTGTGGTTAATATTGAGACTGTCCTCTATCCATGTGCCAAATTTCAGAACTTTCTTGATTATAAAACTTGATATAACTTTATGCCAAATTCGTTAATGTGCTTTACGAAAAACTGTTTGGTATATTAAAAAGCTTTTGATAGCTTGTTTTGATAGCCAGCATTGTCTGAAGATGATCTGAGCCAGTTTTGGTGAAAATTAGATAAACTGTCTAGGATGAGTTTTAAAAAAAAATTGCAAAATTCAAAATATTGAAAAATTTTGACTCATAGAAATATGAGTGCAAATTTGGCCTATTGGTGGCGCTAGAGATTTAGAGACTCCAAATTTGCTGTAGTTAATGATGAGACTGTCCAAATTTCATAACCTTCTTGCAAGCGATAAGATTCATAACAATATGTTAAAGCGTTTAAAAAAATACAGCATTTTACTAAAACATTTGAAATGGTCCACACTCAAAATGGCTGACATAGGAAAATTTGATATTGTTTTATTCGGTATGCTATTCCGAATATAATTAGATCACTCTTATGATTTTAGGTCAAACTGTTTAGAAAAATATAAACAAAAATGTAACACTTTTATGTCTTTTTACCAGTAGGAGGCGCTGTGCCGAAACTACTTATGTGCCCTCAGGTGTTGCTTGGTATAACACCTACCAAGTTTGGTTTGACTCTACTAAAGCGTTGCGAAGAAACAGCCTTATGACCGTTTTTACGCAATTTTAGTCAAATTCGTAAACACGCTTATTTAAGAGCTTTTGATAACTTCAGCATTGTCTGAAGATGAACTGAGCCAATTTAGGTGAAAATCAGACAAACAGTCTAGGACGATTTCGAAAAATTAGATTTTCAACAAAATTCAAAATTGTGAAAAATCTTGACCTGTAGAAATATGAGTGCAAATTTGGCATATTGGTGGCACTAGAGACTCCAAATTTGCTGTGGTTAATGATGAGACTGTTCTCCATCCATGTACCAAATTTCATAACTTTCTTACAAGCGATTCTATAAGATTCATAACAATACGTTAACAAAATTTGAAATGGTCCACGCTCAAAATGGCTGACATAAATTTGATATTGTTTAATCTGGTGTGCTATTCCAAATATAACAAGATCACACTTACTATTTTAGGTGAAACTGTTTAGAAAAATATAAACAAAAATGTAAAATTTTAATATCTTTTGACCATTTTTGACCACTTTTGACCATTCATTAACGCGCTTTACAAAAAACTGTTTGGTATATCAAAAAGCTTTTGATAACTTTTTTCCAGCTTTGTCTGAGCAAATTTTGGTAAAAGTCGGACAAACCGTCTAGGACAAGTTTGAAAAAAAAAAATGATTTTCCACAAAATTTAAAATTGTGAAAAATCTTGACCTGTAGAAATATGAGTGCAAATTTGGCCTATTTGTCTCAAAATGGCTGACATAGGAAAAGATCACTTTTATGATTTTAGGTCAAACTGTTCAGAAAAATATAAACAAAAATGTCTTTTTTTATATATATATATCATTTGACCAGTAGGTTCCAGAGCTGAAACTATTTGGCCTTTTGGTGGCACTAGAGAGTTTGAGTTAGAGACTCCAAATTTATATATCTGTGTGCCAAATTTCATAACTTTCCCATAAGTGGTTCTATGGGCTGCCAAAGACTCCCTAGGTGGAAGAAGAAGAAGGAAGAATAATAATAAGAAAACTAACGGATACAATAGGTGCCTAAGCACCTTCTCTGCTTGGCCCCTAATACTAAACATTTCACATTACATTATTTATTAATTATTTTAATTATGCTTAGAGAGTATTTTAATATAACTTAACTTCCTTGGAAGTTTACTAAGGCCCCCTAGAGGGCCCCGTCTGTAAGGACGTTCTGGGGTGGGCGCAAAACATTTGAATGGAAAAAAAAGCCACTTAGTGGCACTTTTATACAACAAAACCTGAAATTGTCTTCATCAACGGAACTGTTTAATGTGTGAGTTGCATTCAGTCAATGCTGATGCGTTGGTGTGTTGAAATCAAACTTTATGTACCACTGCAGACGTCCCCTGACAATTTCATATCAGTTTAATTTCCAGAATGATATGTTCAATCAACATTATTACAGATAGCTTGCTCTGCCTTCATATTTGCTGATTTCATTGGAATTCTTAAACCAGTTATACTTAGGTAAACAAAGATATCTCTCTCTGACAAGAACATTATGCCAGAAACCATGTAATGTGAATATATAGATTACAGCAAGTCACCTATATGACCTGTTAGTCTGGTTACCATTTGTAGTCACTGATGTGTCTACAGTATTTAAAGGTGGGATGTCCAGGTGATTAAGCCACAATAAAAATGCTTTTACAAAATGACTGCTTATCATTTGTCATATGACAGGACTAAATTTGTGACATCACTGGCTTTTATCTCTGTGACATAGATTCCCGTCCCTATCTAGGTCTTTACTCGTCATCTCCTAACACACATACAGCTGTTCAACTTTTCCCTCGTGCATCAAGAGCCATTGCAAATTCACAGGCTGAACACACCCTCCTTATTCAAGGTTTTACTGTGACATATAAAGTCATGTAAATTACTCTACTTATGTCATTTAACATTATGCAACTTCAGGGGTCAGAGGAGCTAATTCACTGTTTTAATAAGAACTCCAGAAATAAATATTTGTAGACTTTATTTGTTACATTGTTAAACTTACTTACTTTAATTATTTGTATAGTATACATATGTTTTATTAGTACAAGTAGTAAGAATAATATAATATGGGATTCAGTTTTTCATTCTGGCTAGGGTTTGTACTGTCAATTTCAAAAGTTACAAAAACATGGGTTACTGACTTCTGGTGGCGTTTCTGTGTAATCTGTGTCAACACAGACCTCAAAACAAGTTGAAAACATATCGACTCGGGTCACTGACCCAAATGAACTATATTTTATATCTTTGTTATAAAATGGAACGTACGCTGCTAGTAAAAAAAATTAAAAATTAATCTTGTTCCTTCTTAAATATTGGCATGAGATATGTCAGTGGGTCATAACGGTGCACATGAGTTTCATCTGCACTGAAACCAGAGACCTTGAGCTGACCAACTTGTAATTCTAGCAGACCTATAGAAACCCGACTTACAAGAATGCTTAGCCTTTTGAAATGAATTATAACCAGAAGCATCATGGTCATGTCTTACAGTATATTGTTTAGGGAATCTAACTTGCAAATAGTGCCCCTGAAATTTTATTTATTCCTTTTTAAACCAGGATTCAAAGAAAAATCATACGTTTGGCTATTTTTATTAGTTTGTTCCTCGTCTCTCATCTGAGAGCAACAACTTTTTACAGCTGTTTTTCAGAGCCATAATAGAAAGTTTAAGAAAACCCATCTGAATGCTGCAATCTCTCCTGCTCTCCAAGGCATGCATTAGTCATTCTGTGTCAGTAACAAAGACTTTGTTTTGTCCATGCAATGTTGGCTTTTAATTTATTCTGCTGACATTGGACAGAATTTGCATCCAAGCCTCTTTCTAACACCCAAACAAATGCTCATTAGTAGTCAGGTCTACAGCAGATGCACAGGAGATCACTTGTAGTGCATGAGAATAAGTACAAGTACATTTGAGCCGCCTAGTCGTTATTTGCACAGACAAATGGAACGTTCCGTACTTCGCATGCAATCCAGTTTGCGGTGATAAGACGGCTGTGATGTGTGGTTCAATATTGATCGCTTATCACAACAATAGCTGTGTTTGTGAGACGCTAATCAGAGATCTGAATCGTCCTTGTTAAAATCCTCAAAAAACCTTTTATTCAGCAAACTTGCATTTTAAAGTGGTCGGGACATGGATTGCTGCAATACATGAGTGGATTGGCTCATGGCCTCACCCATCTCAGGTCAAATGATAAAGGACAAATGACCCATTCAATAAGAGTTTATTACTAAGAGTGAGTTAATGATAAGTCCCAGTGGGCCAAATAGTCAAACAAAACATTGAACCAGATTTTCTTTCATTTTGACCGCACTTTTAATGTGCAACATGAATGTGGAAAAATCTTTGTGTGTGTGTGTGTGTGTGTGTGTGTGTGTGTGTGTGTGTATATATATATATATATATATATATATATATATATTATTTAAATGTATACTTTGTTTATGTTTGCTCTCTGTAAAATTAATTTCTTCTTTAAATGCAGTTGAGTATTCCACAAGTAATTATTATTCTACCCAAATATTATGTACACATATAGAGTAAGGTTCTAACATTTCTGATTTTTCATATTTATGTTGTAAAAAATGGTAACCTGCCTTGTTACCTTAAAGATTTATTTTAGTTTCATTTTTTATATTCTTATTTATTTTGCACGTATTTGTGAAACTAATTGCTTTTTAAAATTAGTTTCTGATCATTATCTCCGTACTTACTGTACACTCTTAAAAATAAAGGTGCTTCACAATGCCATAGAAGAACCTTTTTGTCTAAACGGTTGCATAAAGACCCTTTAACATCTGAAGAACCTTTCTGTTTCACAAAAGGTTCTTTATGGCAAATAAGGTTCTTCAGAATATAAAAAGGTAAGCAAGAAATGGTTCTTTAAAGAATGGTTCAAATGACTGAATGGTTCTTTGCGGAACCAAAAATGGTTCTTCTATGGCATAGCTTGAAGAACTTTTTGAAGAACCTTTATTTTTAAGAGTGTATGTTGCGGTCAAGTTAATTGAGCCTTGCACAAGCAAATATTTCCCTCCTAAACCCTTAGGCAACCACTTCATTGTGTTTGGTATGTACACATTGCACATTGGAGATTTTTTCACTTTTTTTTTGGTTTTCATTTGTTCAGCTTTGATCAAACTAATGTCCTCTTTAAATTCATCTGTACTTGTTTGTCATGTGGTTACACGGCTACCAAAATATGTTCAGAAAATAGTTTTGCTAACATTCCATTTTCACATTTTGAATGTTAATTTGCTATAAATGTAACTTTTGAATGTTGAATGTTACTTTTGAATGCTCTCTGAATGTTCTGAAACAAGTAACATTTAGATGAATGTCCGAACAAAACATTTCAGAAAAACATTCCATGAATGATTTCATTTTTGTGCTAACATTTAAGAACTTCATTAAAGACCAGATCACATTGGAGAATGTTCCCCGACAAGTCTGGCAAAAAAAAAAACCCAAAATAGTTTTGTTCATTCTCATAAAAAGCTGTCACTGGGGCTGTATAACTTTTCAAAAGGTGCCAATATGCACATTTAGGTACTGATATGCAACCTTTAGGTGTAAATAATGAACAAAAGCCTTTCTTTTTGAAAAGGTGAGAACTTTCGCTTATTTTTCCTGAGACTGTTGGTATAAATGTATGTATGGGTTGATTCAGTGTTATAAAGAAAACCATTTTAACCATTTCTTTTAAAGTGTATGAATGTTTGCAGGTCAGTTGGTCCATATGTGATAAGGCTCATTTGCTGCCAGAGTCTCACAACCTGTGCCAAAATGTTTTGGAGGGCATGTGAATCAACAGTATATTTCACAACGAAGGGAACATGTTTTTAGTTCGATTGCTTCAGTTTAGTCAATACACCATCTATACGTGCAGGTTAATATATTATCTATATGAAGTCAGTCCGCAATAATCATACTCACAATAATTTCTGTCATTCATTGACTATCTGATTTTACAAGCTTAGGAGTTTCAATTAAATGTAAGAATTAAATTTAAAGTGAGTGGAAAAAAGTGCAAACTCACTGCATGTTTTACCTTTGCCAGCATTTAAACGAGCAATTATGTTTGCACTTTTATAGTGGTTTAAATGTTTTAGGGTTCCATATAGCAGTCTTCTTACGCTTATAGTAACCGTGCATATTCAAAAGTTTACAAAACATAAGTTACTTTAGATGAGTACAGTGCAACTGCTGGTAACTTTCCACAAGGACTCAAGCGTATTATTTGCAGAGGGTTTGTTTACATCCCAACCTACACGTTTTTGTCAAGGACACAGCATAAATAATGAACAATAATTTAAACATTATTTACAATGTGGTTTTATGTGAGTTATTGACACCAGCACATTCCAGGCATTCCTCAATACATAGAAATATATAGGCTAGAAACTCAACAGCTGAGTCATATGATAAAGTGTCATGCACTTGATCCATCATATTACACAATAGTAAAAAATATGTGTGCGGTTTATTGTTTTACTCAAGTCATTCGACAAATCTATTTTCGTGTCTCTGCAACGCCCCCATACACTCCCCCCTCGCGGATTTAAATATGTGGATGAGGCTGAAGTTACTTCTGTTTTTATTGATCCGAGCAACTGTTAAATGAAGTTTAACTGATGTTTGGCTTGGTCGCTGAAACCGCATCAATGCAGTCGCTTATGTGGACATCTCCAGTGTAAACTCATTCTGTTGTACAATGACAGTCTTTCACTTGGATGATTTTTTAGCAGGATGGATTGGAGGTGAGTTTTATGTCTTATAATCGCTTGCGTTTAACAAACAAACGAACCCCCAAGATGCATTTTAGCAAAGCAATTTTGTTTGATTTATCAGTAGCCTGTTTTTCTGCAACTCCAAGAAGTTTATCTTGTTTGGCGAACTATCGTCGCGTCTACTGTATATGTCGACGCCCGGTTTTGTTAGTTTCAGTGAATCTACTTTAAATTGTTTAAACTGCTATTATCTGCATTTTAGAACGTTTTTTTTCTTTGAAACTACATCGAAAAAGAACAATTGTTAGGATAAAGATTCGAAAACACGTTTGAGAGATGAAAACAAACCGCGTTAGGGGCGTCGTTGCGTCCTTGTTTATGTTCATCAGTAATGTGGTGTTCTCTTGAAAGAGTCTGAAAAAGTTTTTTTTTTCTGTAAATTGAAGAGAATATCCATCCGTGTTCGTTTTATCGAAATTTGTGTCACGTGTTAGCCAAAACCTTGTCAGTGAAAACCAATTCCAAATTATTTTTCGTTGATTTTTACACGTTTTGTCAATGTGGACTGGTCGACGTTTCTCAAACATAAACGGCGTTTGGTGTTCTCCATTGAAAGGAAACATTTATTTTGCAAAGCTCTAATGTGCATGTGCACCCACCATGAAATGTTCATAACAATGTAACTTATTCATAAACTGGACGCAGTGTTCTGCAAGAAGAGCCTCCTACAAAGCTATGCAAAAGGCAGAATCTATCATTTTCTTTCATCTATCATCTTTGTCTTTGAACACTTAAGTTCAAAGTTTTAAGTTTTTGTTTCAGGAGCATCCAGTGTGATTGTGGGACATCCGCTTGACACAGTCAAGGTATCTTGTTTTTGTATTCATTTTGTACAAATCCTATATTATGGATTTATTATACATTTTGATATTATAAAATGTGACCCTGGACCACAAAACCAGTCATAAGGGTCATTTTAAGGGTCAAATATCTAAATAATAAATAAGCTTTACATTTAAGTATGGTTTGTTAGGATAGGACAATATTTGGTCAAGATATGACTATTTGAAAGTCTGGAGGTATTGAGAAAATGGCCTTTAAAGTTGTCCAAATGAAGTTCTTAGCAATGCATATTACTAATCAAAAATTAAGTTTTGATATATTTACGGTAGGAACTTTACAGATTGTCTTCGTGGAACATGATCTTAAATTTCCTAGTGATTTCTGGCATTAAAAAAATAGATACAATGTATTTGGCTATTGCTACAAATATACCCATGCTACTTAAGACGGTGGTCCAGGTTCACAAATTATGTAGTTCATATACTTCTATTTACATTCTAAAGGTGTTCAGTTTTACTTTCTAAGTTACTAAGCAGTTCTTTATTCCCACTGATGTAAAACATACTGGTTAGTAATAAAGTGTCAATCAAGGGAGTAATTAAAAACATTCCTTTGTGCTCTGTTTACAGACTCGTTTACAAGCTGGCAAAGGATACAAGAACACCCTGCACTGTGTTCTAACAATCTACAAAAAGGAAAATGTGAGACTTTATTACATCTTCATAAAAAGTATTTTTACAAATATTGTGTTACAGCTACTCCATAAAGTTGCTGCACATTTTGAGAGTCTCAGGTACTTACATACACTTGATTCTTAATACTGTGCTGTTTCTTGAATGATCCACAGCTGTGTGTTTTTGTTGTTGTTGTTGTTGTTGTTGTTTTTTGTTTTTTGTTCATGAGTCCCTTGTTTGTTCTGAACAGTTAAACTGCCTGCTGTTGTTCAGAAAAATCCTTCAGGTCACACAAATTCTTTGGTTTTTTAGCATTTTTGTGTATTTGAACCCTTTCCAACAATGACTGTATGATTTTGAGATCTATCTTTTGACACTAAGGACAACCAAGGGACTCATATGCAACTATTACAGAAGGTTCAAACGCTCACCGATGCCTGAAAACTTTTTGAATTTGAAGATCACGGTAAATTGAACTTGTTTTGTCTTCTAGGAAACATGTAAGTATATTCTCTAGCTTCTAAAGGCCAGTAATAAATACAAATATATGATAGGGAAAAAAACTTTACACCCCTGGCACTTAATGCATTGTTTTTCCTTCTGGAGCATCAGTGAGCGTTTGAACCTTCTGTAATAGTTGCATATGAGTCCCTCAGTTGTCCTCAGTGTGAAAAGATGGATCTCAAAGTCATACAGTCATTGTTGGAAAGGGTTCAAACACACAAATATCCTTAAAAAAAATTGTGTGACCTGAAGGATTTTTCTGAAGAACAGCAGGCAGTTTAACTGATCAGGAACAAGGAACTCATGAACAACTATCACAGCTGTGGATCATTCAGGTAACAACACAGTATTAAGAATCAAATGTACGTAAATGTTTAAACAGGGTCATTTTTATAAATTCAACTAATATTTTCTCTTGTGGCACTATATGTAAACATTTTTATGTGAAACATCTACAATCCATTGTACAATCCCTCTTGTCTTGGTAAAATAACTCACATTTTGCAAATTCTGCAAGAGTGTATGTAAACTTTTGACCTCAACTGTACATAAAAGACATATAGTATTTATTCAAAGGGTGTGGGACAAAATTTGAGGCTATATTCCCAAGGTTGCAAACAGATATTTGCTTTCCTTGGAAGCAAAAGTACACAATCCATCTCTCTTTTGTGTTGTCTCAGGTTACAGGCTTTTTCAAAGGACTGTCCTTTCCACTGGCCAGCATCACCCTCTATAACTCTATGGTGTTCGGCTTCTTCAGCAACACGCAGCGCCTCATTAGCAGATATCGATATGGTGACGGCAGACACCCATGCAGCATGCTTGACTTGACTGTAGCAAGCATGTTAACCGGTCTGGTTTCAGTGGGGATGGGCGCCCCTGTTGACCTTGTCAAAATTAGATTGCAGATGCAAACCCAACCTGTTCTTGCAGGTGAGTCTCGGTAATAAATACATTTTAAGAGCCTGTAACTATGCACGGAGTCAGACAGCGCATATTCATGTTAAGAAAAAAATTCCTAATGGTTAACCCAAAGACAAACATTTCCAGAGAAACAGTGTATTTTGCACAAAGTAATTCTCATTTACTGTGTTGTGTGTTTCCAGAGAACTTTAACCTGGCTGGGAATGGGAGTGTCCCTCTCCGGTCAATGGGAATTAAGTCCCAGTCATTGTACAGGGGGCCACTGCATTGCATTAGTACCGTCCTGCAGAACGAGGGCATTCAAGGGCTCTACAGAGGCGCGGGAGCCATGATATTGCGGGATGTACCTGGTTACACCCTGTACTTCGTTCCATATGCAATATTCTGTAACTGGCTGAATCCTGATGGCAATGGTACGCCCCATCCCTGCTGCATATGGCTAGCGGGAGGTTTAGCAGGTAATTGAGATTTGGGCTCTATTCCAAAGCCTATGCCTTTTAACTGAAATGCAACCTAATAAGTGACTGATTTATTAAATGTTCAAATGCACAGGCGCAACTTGCAATTGTTTTCATTTGAGTTGAATGTTAACCTGTTGCTAAAATAACAATAACAATCCAACAATAGTTCATCTGAAACAGATTGCATTTGGTTTAAATGTATAATCAACAACTTCTCACTTGGTCTGCCACTTTAAAGGAACAGTGAATGAAAATTAGCAGAACATCTTCTCACTCACAGGCAATCCAAGATGTAGATGAGTTTGTTTCTTCATCAAAACAGCTTTGAAGAAATTTAGCATTATTTACTCAGTACTCACCAATAGATCCTCTGCAGTGAATGGGTGTCCAAAGGGCTGATAAAAAGATCACAATAATCCACAAGTAATTCACACCACTCCAGCCCATCAATTAACCATCTTGAATCAATCAGCTGTGTGTGAGAAAAAAAAATGTCATTAAGACATTTTAACTTTAAAATTATACTTCACAAGACATTAATTGATGGACTGAAGTGGTGTGGATTGCTTGTGGATTATTGCAATGTTTTTATCAGCTGCTTGGACTCTCATTCTGACGGCACCCATTCATTGCAGAGGATCCTGGGCAATTGAAGTAATGCTAAATTTCACCAAATCTGTTTTAATGAAGAACCAAACTCATCTAAATCTTTGGATGGCCTGACAGTGAGTATTTTCAGCACATTTTCATTTTTGAGTAAACTCCTACCCCCGGTTTCACAGAAAGGGCTTAAGCCTAGTCCTGGACTAAAATGTAAGTCTGAGCTGTTTCAATTGAAATAAACTTGCACTGACTGATCTTAAAAATATATCAGTGCCTTTTTTGCATTTTAAGATGCACTCCAGTAATGTTTTTTTTCTAAGCATGTTTATAAAAATTACTTAAATGTCCTAATTGATCTATGGCCTAATCCTGGCTTAGTCTAAGCCCTGTCTGTGAAACCGGGCCCTAATGTTCTTTCTATGCTTGTCATAATGCATTATAAACTGCCTTCTCAAAAGATGCATGTAATATTGTTATAAAAATGGGGTCATATCTTATCTCAGAATGCAGCATACTTAGAGCTTTCAAATCGATTAATTGCAAATAATCACATTTAAATATAAAAGTTGTGTCTACTCTATATATGTGAGTACTGTGTATATTTATATGCATATATAAACACACACACATATACATATAAGTTTAACATATATTACATAAACACAAACTTTATTTTTGAATGCGATTAATTGATTTGACAGCCCTGTAAGTATAATAAAACTTTAAAATGCAGTTTGGATGCATAGTTAGTTCACTAGGTTTCAAGTGTAAATCAAAATTTTAATTTGGTCATTAATTACTCACCCTTATGTTGTTCCAAACCCGTAAGACCTTTGTTTGTCTTTAGAACACAAATTAAGATATTTGTGACCCGGGACTACAGAACCAATCATAAGGGTCATGTTTTTTAAAATTGAGATGTATACATCATCTGAAATCTGAATAAATAAGATTTCCATTGATGGTTTGTTAGGATATTTGGCCGATATACAACTATTAAAAAATCTGGAATCTGAGGGTGCACAAAAATCTAAATATTGAGAAAATCACCTTTAAAGCAGTCCAAATGAAGTTCTTAGCAATACAAAGTACTAATCAAATATTAAGTTTTGATATATTTAGTGTGGGTAATCTACTAAATATCTTCATGGAACATGATCTTTATTTAATATCCTAATGATTTTTGGTATAAAAGAAAAAGCGATAATTTTGACCCATACGATGTATTTTTGGCTATTGCTATGAATATACCCATGCTACTTATGACTGGTTTTGTGTTCCAGGGTCACATTTTGGATGAAATCCAAAAGCTCTCAGACCCTCTATAGACAGAAAGGTTCCTTCCATGTTCAAGTTCCAAAAAGTTATTCAAAAAGACAAAATAGTCCATGTGAAATTAGTGATTCAACCATATTGTTATGACGCTACAAGAATACTTTTTGTGCACAAAAAACTAAAGTAACTTTACTTAACAATTCTTCTCTGTGTACCTTTTTGAACCTTGAATGTGGAAGGACCCTTGCTGTCTATGGAGAGTCAGAGAGCTCTCGGATTTCATCAGAAATATCTTAATTTGTGTTCCGAAGACGAACAAAGGTCTTACGGATTTGGAACAACATGAGGCGTGAGTAATTAATGACAGAATTTTCATTTTTGCGTGAACTATCCCTTTAACAAACCTCTTCTTTGCCTGCCTGAATGTGATGCTTACCTAAAGAAACACCAGATGCACTTTGTGTTTTTCAGTCTGTTTGTGCAAGTGTTAAATTGTTTAAAAGCAATGTCAGACCCTCCATATGACACCAACCCATTTCTCAGCAGTCATGCACAGATTAACAAGTGTACATTTAGCTAAGGGATAGTGGGAGTGTGGATTGTTTTAAAATTTCTCACTGTGCTTTCCGTTTAAAATTCCTCTTGTATTGGCGCATGACGGGAAAGGTCTGGTTTGACCTAAACATGACCCTACTGGGAGTCAGGCATTTTAAAGACCCAGAATATTTCACATGAGAGATTTCACTTGTGGTTATGCTGTTGTTTCACAGGATCCATCTCATGGGTCACCGCCACACCAGCAGACGTTGTGAAAAGCCGGTTGCAGGCAGATACCTTGCAGCACAGGAAATACAAGGGCTTTCTGCACTGCATCATGCAAAGTTACAAGACAGAGGGAATACATGTAAGTTGCTGATGGATGCATTTTTAAAACTTGAAGGTTTCAAACAAAGTTGCAATGCAGCAGCTGCAGGACATGCACAGCTGTTGAAAAGTTACTAAAGTAACAAGTTGAAACAAGTGCATAGTCAAACACGTTTGGTCAGGTTCAAAAAATTGGGTGGTATATATATATATATATATATATATATATATATATATATATATATATAACAGGTCACATACACAGTAAGAGAGAGCTTATACAGGCCTGGTATATGTTAAAAACAACATTAATATGCTGATTCAGTGTTTTGTTAAACATGAATGTAATACTGATGCTATTGTTCTTTTTTCCCCCCTGCTTTACTATCAACGTCCAATGCAGGTTTTCTTTCGTGGAGCGACTGTCAATGCGATCCGAGGATTTCCAATGTGTGCAACCTTGTTTCTTGGTTACGAGCTTTCGCTTCAGTTTTTCCGCAGTTTCTAACATGCTGCTCCCAGGAATGATTTTAGAGGATTCATGACTTTAATGCGATGTAGAGACTTACATGTGACATTTGTGTGAGTTCATTGTTGATACAGTGGAGAGTATCAGTGAAGCTTTTAGTTATTTCTTATATTAAAAAAAGGTACAGCTTTCCTGTAGCTCAGTGGTTAGAGCATGGCAGTAACAATGCCAGAGTCATGGGTTTGATCCCAGGGATTGCAAGTAGTTAAAATGTAAAGCAATGTAAGTCGCTTTGGATAAAAGCGTCTGCTAAATGTAAATGTAATGTAAATGTGCTTATTTTGAAAATATTTTACTCAGATATTTTAATATATGATTATGCATCATCTGCATGAGAATGATACACTAATTTCTATTTTGCACAAACACTTTATATATTACGCATTTGAAATTGAACACATGTATGCATTTTCACATAACCAACCATTAGCCTTTAAAACTTGAATGAGTTTTTATCTACTTTTTAAATCAGTTCAATAGGCGCTCAGTACAATGTGCCTTTAAAATGATCATCTGCTAATGCAATATTATTCAAATATGTGAATAAATCAAATGATATGGTAAAGTGTCTGCTAGCTTGTTTGTATGAATACATTTCAAACTAATACTGATGTATTTTAATGAGATTTTACTTTGGTAGAATTACCTCTCAAGATATACATTTTAAAAACATTGCCATTTAAAAACAGTTCATGTCCTTAATATTTCATATCCTCCTTTTCTGCAACCTCCTGTCACGATCCAGGCGGGGTTGAGGAGTGGAGAATGATGAGGAGAACCGGAGTAAATGAAAATGTAAACAGTTTATTAAATGAAACACTGAAACTAATACAAATAAACAAAAACCGTGAGCAAGAGACGAGTACATGAACCAAGCAAACAGAAGTAACAGAATCATTGACGGACAAATGGGGAGTGCACACACAGACTCTTAAATACACTGAAACGGGGGTGTGGTCACTAACAAAATAACAAGGGGGAAATACAAATATGGGCAAGACTGAACTAACTAAACATAACCAAAAGGGGGAGACAAGGACTAAACCATATAAGCTAGAAACATAGGGGAAAAAACACTAGGAGAACAGAACAGAACACAGACATATCCTGACACCTCCACTATCCTATTATTATCTGCTTATTATGGAAATGGGAATATCACCTCAAGAAGAGAGATGTTAAATGTACAGGGATTAAACAAGTAATGTGAACTCCTTGGAAATAGCAGTATTTCATTATAAAGGTGTTTTGGCACCACTTACCTTTAATACAGACTCCAACCTTCTTAGAATAGATTCATGGGTCAAAGATGTTAAGATGTCCACGTCAAAAGAAATTTACAAAAGTGATTTTATGTCCATAGAAAGGACATTACTTTTAAGGTTTCAAATGTTTTTGGAGAATAAAATGTCAAAATTGAAATAATGTTACATTGTCATTTAGTGTAACAATATATATGTAAAAATTCCAAGAATATGCTTATTCTGATGTGCACATATTAAAGTAAATAAAAGAATAACTGAGCGTATCATTTTTTTGTTTTAAATTAGTAAAAAATTCTAATTGACAATTGGGTAAAACCTTGAATATTGGCACGTTTTACATATGTTAAATTACAACTAATTAGTATTTGAGGTGAAAGTAATTAATCTTTTAATGTCATAAATGGATTTTTGTTATAAATATGCCTGACAAGATTGTTACACTGAATGACATTTTAGTGGGCGTCTTCTGTAAATTATTTTTTTGCTCAGAAAAACAAAAATGCAATTAAATTAAAAACAACAATTTAAAGTAGTATTACACTTGTTTTTATGCTTAAACCCTTTCTATTTTTGACCCTCATATAACTGATAAATAGTCTCCATTTGAGCACCATTTTTCACATTTTAGAAGTGGTGTCTATGATTAAAGTTTTAGCAGTTGCAGCTCTTAAATAGATATAGAGAAGTTCTCTGTGGCCGTTTTATGTGGAAACAGGTTCTTCAAGGTAAATATTGAGGTTTGCTGTCACTTTTGCTGTAGTAGGTTTGTGTTTGGACACAATCCTTCCTTCACGGTCAATTTACTTTCGGTTTTCGCCCACGTTTCTTCTTCACTGATGATTTTTTCGAAGCTTTATGTATGTAGTCAAAATCATAAAGACTGTTGTTCATAAAACACCAAACAGATGGACTGTTAAGGTTACAAATGCTCTAACTCAACAGCCTCCAATTATTTGTCCTTTTCGGAAGTCCTTAATTTCACTAGGTACGTGTACAAAACTCATACAACACTGATATACAACCTAGAAAAATATCATTTGTGTGGCTTTCAAAAATGTGACCCTAGACCACAAAACCAGTCATAAGGGTCAATTTTGAAATCTATACATCATCTGAAAACTGAATATATAAGTTGTCCATTGATGTATGGTTTGTTAGGACAGGATAATATTTGATTGAGATGCAACTATTTGAAAATCTGAAATCTGAGAGTGCAAAAATATCTAAACATTGAAAAAAACTGCCTTAAAGCCTAGGCACTGCAAGTGAATAGGGTAAAAAAAAACAAAAAAACTCCCAGTTCATTGATTATACTGATAATTGCAAACATTTTTTGTATTACAAGTTTTCTAAAATGTTAGGTTTAAATATGCAAATGAGGAATTATTTAATAAAATATGCACTAATTTGCATATATTTCTAGTTCAAAAAAACATTGGATGAAGTCAGTTTCAAAACTCTTGTTTAATTTTTTTTTTTTGACATTTTAGAGTCAAATGTTTTTCAGATGGGATTTTGGGTATCTCATTTTGTCACTCCCTAATTCAGAAAATTCTTTGAACGGAGAGAAAATTTTATTTATTTATTTATTTAATTTTTTAAACCATTTTTGAGGGAGTAAAATGTTGTGTATATAATCAAGCAAATTATATATGAACAAACCCCTCTGTAAAAACCTTCAGGATATAGTTCTTGTGTGTAAGAGAGCTACTGAAGTGGAGATTTTATTAGGAGAAAAAAAACTCATTTTGAGAAAACGGCCATTAAAAATATGTATTGTAATTGAAATCTATTGACACAAATAGATAAAGTGCTATAAAAGAAACACCTAATGGTGTATTTTGGGTGTTTTCATTTCACTAGTCTGAAAATACACCATGAAAACTCAAAATCCTAAAATCTCCCCTTAAAGTTGTTCAAATGAAGTGCTTAGAAATACAGATTACTAATCAAAAGTTCAAAATCAAAAAGTTTTCCTATATTTACAAAATATCTTAATGGAACATGATCTTTACTTAATATCCTTTTTGGCTATTGCTACAAATATACCCATGCTACTTAAAACTTGGTTTTGGTTTTGGGGTCCAGAGTCACAAATGATATAAACTCCTATAATAAAGGGTGTGCACAATATTATGTCTAATCTCTGTATATAGGCATAAAGCTCATTCTGATTCTTATTCTAATTTAAGATTAAATATTTCAATGTTGCTTCAGATACACTAGGCGGCGCTGTTTCATTATGTCAGGAAAATTTGTAATGGCATTATGGAAATGTAAAGAAAAACTAGATCCACTAGATGGTGACACTGTATCTAAAACAAACCTGTGAGTCCACTTTTCTAAGTGGCATAATTGTTGAGGGCTCATGAGCTGAAAAAAAGGACAGCTCTTGGTTAAAAACAACATGATTTTCTCTAAAGATATTTGACACCGCAGGGAAAGTTCTCTCAACGAAATAGCTACAGGAAAAATATCAACAAAATGTAAATTTATCAAGTTGATTTTCAAGTATATTGATCTAAAATCGCTGCTGGGCAGACCCAACATGGGTGAAGTTGTAACAACAAACAGTTTCTTGTGTTTATATTGTGGCAAATACAACATACTTATGGATGTTAAAGGAACACTCCACTTTTTTGGGGGGGGGCTCATTCTCCAACTCCCCCCGAGTTAATAAGTTGAATTTTACTGTTTTGAAATCCATTCAGCCGTTCTCCTGTTCTGGTGATATCACTTTTAGCATAGCTTAGCATAGATCATTGAATCCTATTAGACCAATAGCATCACGTTCAAAAATGATCAACGAGTTTCTGTATTTGTCCTCTTTAAAACATTACTCTTCTGTAGTTATATTGTGTACTAATACCGGCGGAAAATGTAAATCTGATTTTCTAGGTTGATAAGATTAGGAACTACACTTCCATTCCGGCGTAATAGTCAAGGAAGTTTGCTGCCGTACCATGGCTGAAGCAGGCGCAGTAATATCACGCAGCACATGTGTAAATGCTAACCTAGCTGGGAACTCATTTCAGGCGCTGCGTCATATTACTCCGCCTGCTGCATCCATATTAGAGTGCAGATCGGGCCGCATTTTTCTGTCCGAGCCCGGCCCGCGTCCGACAGAGCAGTAACCAAACCCGACCCGAGCCCGACAAGCATTAAGATATTTATGTCCGAGCCGGATCCCAGCCCGACACAGTTAAAATCTCTTTTTTTTTTCTCATATAATGACACATGCACTTTTTTTGTGTGGAAAGCCCGCTTTTATTAAGCAACTGTAGGAAAGCGTTCAGAAATGTCAACAGATGAGAGCATCAGTGCACACTGGGCAAAAAGCGCCGTTATAACACAGGCGCACTATCGCGCTGATGTGAACGAGTCCGACCCGAACCCGAGCATCCTTTCTAAATATCTGTCCGAACCCGGCCCGTCGGGTTCCGTCGGGCTCGGCTCGGGTATCCATCCTCTAATCCATATTACGGCAGCAAACTTCCTTAACTATTACGCCAGAATGGGAGTGTAGTTCCTAATCTTATCGGCCTAGAAAATCGCTTTACAGCTTTACATTTTCCGCCGGTATTAGTACTCAATATAACTACAGAAGAGACAAGTTTTAAATAGGACAAATATCGAAAATCGTTGGTCATTTTTGAACGCGATGCTATTGGTCTAACAGGATTCAATGATCTATGCTAAGCTATGCTAAAAGTGATATCGCCAGAACAGGAGAACGGCTGAATGGATTACAAAACGGTAAAACTCAACTTATTAACTCGGGGGGGGAGTTGGAGAATGAGCCCTTTTTCCAAAAAAAAAAAAAAGTGGAGTGTTCCTTTAATATTTATTAATATTTTAGTGGACAAGTAAAGGAAATGTCATATGAAAATCACGTCTTTTCAGTCCCTAGTTTTGGTGTGGTAATGGAAAAAGCAAAAACTGTACCCAGTCCACCCTATTTGGCCAAACACAAACGCCTTTTGTTCCTCAGATAGTTTTTTGCACTCTTCTACTAGATTTGTTATAACGTTTGTCAGTCTTTAAAGAACCATCTCTATCTTACCTTTTCAAATTCTGAGAAACCTTTTTTTGCAACAAAGAACCTTTTGTGAAACAGAAAGGTTCTTCAGATGTTAAAGGTTCTTTATGGAACTATTTAGACAAAAATGCTTCTTCTATGGCACCTTGAAGCACCTTTATTTTTAAGAGTGTACTCTAATTACATGTAAGCTACTAAAATTTTGTAGATTACATGTAACCGATTACTACCCAGCACTGCCTAAAATCATGTTTCAGTCACATTTAAACAGCTTGCTTTAAACATGACCTGACCTTTCGAGCACAGTGCCAGATTTCTCGCAGATGCAGCAAAAGGTCTCCTGCTTTTATGTACAGCCAGTGGAGTGATAGATGAGGTTTAAGTGAAACAGCTGAGGGCACAGGCAGCATCTAAAGCACCGGTCTGATTGTGTCTCCCTCACTGCGGTTGAATGGGCTCCACTAAAAAGTGTTGCTTTTTCCCCCTACAATCAAGTCAAGTCAATCAAGTCATAAAGGTGCTGCCAAAAACCCTTTTAGTGATGTTTCGATAATTATATGCTATTATATACTGTTTGTATATTATGTTTCTGTTTTCAAAAGAAAATCCATCTGTGTTCGTTATTTGGCTTTAGCTGTGTTCACACCAAAAGAGAAAATAAAGTTTAATATATCAAAAGTAATACTTAAGTGTTACTAAAAAAAAAAAAGAATCAATTAAAACAGCTCTAGACAGACCGCCTTTGCTTTTAAATATGAAATATTCATACTTTTAGATTAAATGATGACTCAGACGTGGGGGTTGCATATGCAGCATACATTTGGTCTATTTTTGTTGTTTATCTTGTTAATTTATTTGCGTGAATGAATATTGACTACTTCACATGTCACTAAGTCTGACGTGAAACAGGCTAATAAAGACGGATGTCCTGCTCATCGCGATCCTGCTTGTTTTTTTTCCAGGCTTTTGTACAAAAGAGGTGATGTGCTCTGAGATATCAGACCATCATGTAAATATTATTTCCTGTTGTGACTGATTTCTATGGTAAGCACAATGTTCAGCTCTAAAGCAATATGTTGCATGTTTTTAACAGGTTTGCTGGTGAGATATTCTACTTGTGGGCTTTTCATGTGCGTCATGAATTATGGTTTATTGTTGTTGGGTGAAAAGAAATGTGCATGCCATATGCTCTTCTTTGATAACAATTGAAAAAGCCTGTAGCACAACGTACTTAACAGCTATTCTCATTTGCATTTGTCTTTATTGTAGTAGTGATGATAACATGGAAACACTTTACAATAAGGCTCACTTGTTAATTTTGCTTAACTACAGTTAACATGAACTAAGAATGAACAAAACTTCTGCAGCATTTATTAAGCTTAGCTACTGTTAATTTCAGCATTTCAACCAGTCTTAAATGTGGGTATATTTGTAGCAATAGCCAACAATACATCGTATTAAGTAAAGATCATGTTTCATGAAGACATTTTGTAAATGTTCTACCGTAAATATATTAAAATGTAATTTTTGATTAGTAATATGCATTGCAAAGAACCTAATTTGGACTACTTTAAAGGCAATTTTCTCAATATTTAGATTTTTTGCACCTTCAGATTCCAGATTTTTAAATAGTTGTATCTCTTCAAAATATTGTCCTATCCCAACAAACCATACATCAATGTAAAGCTTTTTTTTTTTTAATTCAGCTTCCAGATGATGTATAAATCTCAATTTTAGATTTATAGCTGGTTGTGTGGTCCAGGGTCACATATATATTTTTTATTTATATTTTGTTGAATATTATATTAATAAGAAACTTCCAAAAATAATAATAACAAACCCATGTAATAAAAAAAGTGTAAACCTTCAAGAACATTTATTTAAAACATCTGGAATTGCAGAACATAATTATTTTAATCATTATTTTTTTTATATATGTTATTATTTTAGATATAATTGATCATTTTTATACATATTCAAATATTTAATTAAACTAATTTAAATTGCATAAATTCTAAACATAGTAACAATTATTTATATTAATGAATAAAAATGAATAATAAGCTATTGTTATTATTATTACACTAGTTTATTTAGTTTAATTATTATTAGAACAGTATTTATTTATTATTTTATTGTTTATTATTTATTTATTTCTAGTTTTGTTGAATATTATATAAATAAAAAACTTCCAAATTAATAATAACAAACCCCTGTAATAAAAAAAAAAGTGTAAACCTTCAAGAACATTTATTTAAAACTTCTGGAATTGCAGAACATAATTATTTTAATTATTATTACTTATTTTATTTTATTCTTTACTTTAATGATATTATTATTTTAGATATAATTTATAATTTATTATAACATATTTAAATATTTAATTAAACTCATTTAAATTATAAGTAACGATTATTAGTATTAATGAATAAAAACTAATAATAACTTATTATTATAACTATTACACTAGTTTATTTAGTTTAATTATTATTTATTCATTTATTATTTTATTGTATTTTATTTATTTATTTTATTATTTTATTGTATTTTTTTGGTTGTTGGTTGGATTTTGTTTGTTTGTTTTTGTTTTTGGATCGAAACTGGACTCTGAAACATTTGTCCACTGAGCCACAAGCTGTTAACCTGGAGCTCTGGACAAATTGGTGTTGGTGTTGTTGGCAGCCGAATGCACACAAGACATTAATCTGACCAAATAAGACATGGAACTTTCTCTTAATCTAATTTCTCTACAGACATTCGAACACGTCATACAGTAGCTTGCCTAATTAAATTGCATTCAGTTGTTTTCAGCGAATACTCTGTACACAGTCTCAAACAAGTGGAGCCCTTATATAGTGCTCATTATTAGTGTTTTCCTCCATAATTATATTAAACTGGCAATAATACATTTGTTAAGAGATTGCAGTCATATTATATTTTCATCAACTCAGCCTCCACATACAGCCTTTGGTTAATGTTTTGGAGCTCAGGTACAGTGAAGCTAAAAAGAAATTACAAATGCAGTTACAGTGCCTTCCGAAATTATTCATACCCCTTCATTTTTTTTCACATTTTGTTATGTTGCTGCCTTATGTTAAACTACTTTAAATTAGTTTTACCTTTTTTTCCCCACATCAATCTACACTCCCTACTCCATAATGGCAAGGCAAAAAATACGTTTTTAACATTTGTGCAAATTTATTAAAAATAAAAAACTGAAAAAAACCTGTTGCATCAGTATTCATACTCTTTTCTGGGACGCTCGAAATTTAGCTCAGGAGCATTCACATTGCTTCTAGATTTCACTACACTTCGAGTGGAGTTAAACTGTGGCAAATTCATTTGAATGAGTATGATTTAAAAAGGCACACACTTCTCAGAAAAGGTCTAAAAGCAGAAAATGCATATCAGAGCAAAAACCAAGTCCTGAGGTCAAGATAACTGCCTGTAGCGCTCAGTGACAGACTTGCATTAAGACAATGATCTAGGGAAGAGCTCTATTGAAGGTTCACAGAAGCATTATCCATAATAAAAGACGATTGGAACAACTAGGACTCTAGAAAACGTCTGCCAGCCCCCATCCAAGCTGACAGAGTTTGAGAGGTGAAAAGGTGAGGCAAAGAATGGCAGATAATTGCCAAATGCAGATGTGCAAAGCTTGTCACATCATACCCAAAAAGACTTGAGGCTGTAAAGGTATTTCAACTATGTACTGAGTTATACTTATTTCAGTGTTTTATTTTTAATACATTTGTAAAATTTGCAGATCTAGTTTTTGCTATGTCATTATTATGGAGTGTAAATTGATGTGGGGGAAACTAATTTATAGCAGTTTAACATAATGCTGCAACAAAACAAAATGCGAAAAAATGGGGTATGAATACTTTTGCAAGGCACTGTATTAATCATTTGGTGAAGTTTTTGTATCTTTAATTTTCTTTTTTAATATTGCATTTATTTCATTTTTATTTATGACAAATAAGAACAATTCTATTTTTTCTATCCCTATAAGCTGAAATGAGCTCAATGATTTTTTTTTCTATAACAGCTGTTCATTTCACCCTCATGCACTCTGACACTTTCCAGAAAGGTCGTGTCCTGTAGTTTGACCTTGAAATGAATCTGCTTTGGTGACATAATAGAAGAGCAACCTCCAGTATGGATTTCTTGTCTCTAAAGGGTCCCTGACGGCTCACTCCGTGTCATATTAGGACGATGATTTCATTGTGGCTCCCATTACAGCTCTCTAAACTTCATTGTTCTCTGGTTGCAGACGTGATGTCATAAAACCGGTCTTAAAAGGTGCAGCTCTGTGAAATCAGACCCCATATGGCTGCTGCATGTTCTGCTTTGTTTGAACTGATTGTGTTGCTCAGTATAGCCTGAGCACCTGTCAGTAATATTTGTTCAGGTACAGGAGGTAATGAGGGATCAGTAATCACCGTACACAACACTTACAGCAAGATCCTGCTGACCTTCAGAATGGAAAAACACTGCGCAGTAAAGTCTAAAATAGCTGAATGCACATAATGCCACATTGCTGAAAGGTAGTGTCACTGAATATTGTCATTTGTGTTTGTGAATTGTTTGTGTTCAACACAATTTCAGCACTGTTGCTTGTTTGTTTCTGTACAGTGAGAGTGGGCATGTGGCTAAAGAAGACAAGCTATTAGAGCAGAACAGCAAAATAGGAACTATGGCCATTTTAACAGAGCGACAACAGCATTTAAATAAGGGAGTGAATCCTAAATGATCATTTTGTATATGTACGAAAAATAAAACTTATGTGTACAAGCTTAATTATTTTGTTTCCTGCTAGCTAAATTTCACACACATAAACAAAAAATACAGTATGGCTCTAAATCTCTCTTTTCTTTATTCAGACTTAATCTGAAACAAGTATATGGAAATTATCCAAAGCTCTTTTAATCCTTAAGAAGTCAAAACTGCAATTCTTTAATCATCCTATGCATCCTCCTAAGGTATAAATGTATTACTTTTTTTGTTATCCTGTCAACACATCCCTTACAAAAATGAACCACGTTTTACTACGGGGAAAAAGGGTAACCACAAATAAACCATGCTTTTTCTACATTAACTGTAGTTTAACAAATGTATTTGTAGTAAAACTTGTTATACAAATGGTAATCAAATACGGCAAAAACAAAAAAGGTAAGGCCTATTTTTTTTTTAGGCCGGAAGGGATTTGTATCTGTGTTTGGGGCTACTTGACATCTTTCTTTGTTTTGTTTTATATAACTACCTTAATGGTTTGCTATTTTGTACTGTTTTATTTAAAAAAGACATCAGAAAAAAAGAGTTGTTTGTTTCTGTTGTATATAAAGAGTTGTATTCTCCGGTAAGTTCCGATCGGAATCAAATGATTTGCGATCATAAGACCCTCTCTGAATCAAATGATTCGCAATCCAAAGTTTGGATCTGAATTAAATCGCGAAACCACTCTGAAGATTCCATCTAAATCAAATGATTCACGATCCGAAGTCCCGATCTGAATCAAACCGCGAAACCACTCCGAAGATCCCACCTAAATCAAATGATTCGCGGTCCAAATCCTAACTAAATCAAATGATTTGCTATCCCACACCAAAGTCCCGCTCTGAATCATGATTTGCAAACCCACTCTAAAGTTCTGATCTAAATCAAATGATTCGCGATCCGAAGTCCCGATCGGAATTAAATGATTCGCTAACGTGCTTCGAAGTCCTGCACTGAATCAAATGATTCGCAAACCCGCACCGAAGTCCTGATCTGAATCAATTATTCGTGATACGCTCTCCAAAGTTCTGATCTGAATCAAATGATTCGCGATCATAAGTCCCTCTATGAATCAAATGATTCCCAATCCAAAGTTTTGATCTGAATCAAATCGTGAAACCACTCTGAAGATTCCATCTAAATCAAATGATTCACGATCCGAAGTCCCGATCTGAATCAAATCGTGAAACCACTCTGAAGATTCCATCTAAATCAAATGATTCACGATCCGAAGTCCCGATCTGAATCAAATCGTGAAACCACTCTGAAGATTCCATCTAAATCGAATGATTCACGATCCGAAGTCCCGATCTGAATCAAATCGTGAAACCACTCTGAAGATTCCATCTAAATCGAATGATTCACGATCCGAAGTCCCGATCTGAATCAAATGATTTGCGATCTGAATCAAATCGCAAAACCACTCTGAAGATCCCATCTAAATCAAATGATTCGCAGTCAAAATCCGATCTAACTGAAATGATTTGCTATCCCACTCCAAAGTCACGCTCTGAATCATGATTTGCAAACCCACTCTAAAGTTCTGATCTAAATCAAATGATTCGCGATCCGAAGTCCCGATCGGAATTAAATGATTCGCTAACGTGCTTCGAAGTCCTGCACTGAATCAAATGATTCGCAAACCCGCACCGAAGTCCTGATCTGAATCAATTATTCGTGATACGCTCTCCAAAGTTCTGATCTGAATCAAATGATTAGCGATCATAAGTCCCTCTATGAATCAAATGATTCCCAATCCAAAGTTTTGATCTGAATCAAATCGTGAAACCACTCTGAAGATTCCATCTAAATTGAATGATTCACGATCCGAAGTCCCGATCTGAATCAAATGATTTGCGATCTGAATCAAATCGCAAAACCACTCTGAAGATTCCATCTAAATCGAATGATTCACGATCCGAAGTCCCGATCTGAATCAAATCGTGAAACCACTCTGAAGATTCCATCTAAATCGAATGATTCACGATCCGAAGTCCCGATCTGAATCAAATCGTGAAACCACTCTGAAGATTCCATCTAAATCGAATGATTCACGATCCGAAGTCCCGATCTGAATCAAATCGTGAAACCACTCTGAAGATTCCATCTAAATCGAATGATTCACGATCCGAAGTCCCGATCTGAATCAAATCGTGAAACCACTCTGAAGATTCCATCTAAATCAAATGATTCACGATCCGAAGTCCCGATCTGAATCAAATGATTTGCGATCTGAATCAAATCGCAAAACCACTCTGAAGATCCCATCTAAATCAAATGATTCGCAGTCCAAATCCGATCTAACTGAAATGATTTGCTATCCCACTCCAAAGTCACGCTCTGAATCATGATTTGCAAACCCACTCTAAAGTTCTGATCTAAATCAAATGATTCGCGATCCGATGTCCCGATCTGAATGAAATATTCGCTAACGTGCTTTGAAGTCCTGCTCTGAATCAAATGATTCGCAATCCAAAGTTTTGATCTGAATCAAATCGCAAAACCACTCTGAAGATTCCATCTAAATCAAATGATTCGCGATCCGATGTCCCGATCTGAATGAAATATTCGCTAACGTGCTTTGAAGTCCTGCTCTGAATCAAATGATTTGCGAACCCGCACCGAAGTCCTGATCTGAATCAATTATTCGTGATACGCTCTCTGAAGTTCTGATTTAAATCAAATGATTCACAATCCGAAGTCCAAATCTGTATAAAATGATACGCGATTCACAATCCAAAGTTCTGATCTAAATCAAATGATTCGCCAAACCACTAAGAAGTTTCAATCTAAATCAAATGATTCACGATCTAAAGTCCTGATCTGAATCAATTATTTGCGTTACATGCTTCGAAGTTCCGATCCAAATCAAATGATTTGTGAACCCGCACCGGAGTCCTGATCTGAATCAATGATTCACAAACTACCTTAATGGTTTGATATTTTGTACTGTTTAATTTTTTAAAAAACATCAAAAAAAAATAATAAACTCGCTACATGCTCCAAATGTTTGATCGGAATCAAAATGATTCGCGAAACTGCTCCGAATCCAATCTAAATGAAATGATTCGCAATCCAAAGTTCCATTCTGAATCAGAGTAAATTGAATCAGGCTTAGAGAAAAGTAAACTCAGGTCTGTACAGTAGACCACAGAAGAAAAAATGTCAACTCTCAGCAATAAAAAAAGGAAAGCAAATGTTAGATTATTTTGAGCAATTTTTGCTTATTAGTATGGATGAATTGAATCATCGAAGGTCGTCAGCAAAGACATCGGTTAATAAAATGGGATTAAATACATAAAGGATATCTGTATTATTTAACATATTTAATTATTGCAGGTTTGCATTGAATTTCACTGTTTTGAGGAAAACGGTATCTGTTTTTTTGTGAGTGAGAATTTTTTTGCATGTTCACATTTATTCTAGAACTAAAGTAACATCTTACAGTTTCTCTCAACAAGGGGACAGGAGCTTTTAATCAATAAATGGGGGGGGGGGGGGGGGGGGGGGATGGTGTTACTTATTTGAAAAAGTAACTCAGATATTTTCTTGTCAGTTAAAAAGTAATGCGTTATAGGCTTTTATAAAGGGGTTTGTTCATATATAGTTTACTTGAGTTTATACAACATTTTATTCCACCAAAAATGAAAAAATAAATAAATAAATAGTGTTTTCTGTCTATTCTAAGTTTTTTCCCGAATTATGGAGTGACGAAATGAGATACCCAAAATCCCCTCTGTAAACAAATTTGACTCTAATATGTCAAAAATTTAAAAACTGACTTCAGTGTTTAGATTTTTGTACTAGAAATGTATGCAAATTAGTACATATTCCATTAAATAATGCCTCATTTAAACCTAACATTTTAGAGAACTTGTAATACAAAAAATGTTTGCAATTATCAATGCAATCAATCAACTGGGTAAGCTGATAATTATGTTAATTTTTTTTACCCTATTCACCTGCAGTGTCTTGCCTTAAATTTTTAAACAGTGCTTAAAAATGGTAAATTCCAATGTTTTTAAATCGCAGCTTAATTTTCTAGTTTTAAAACGAAAATCACACAAATTGTATGCTATTTAGCTAAATGACTCTAAACAAAACACCTAAGTTTGATTTTGATATATAGGTAGCTATAATTAAAGCATAATGACAGTATAGTGTTCTGCAGATGTGCGGAAGCGGCGTTCTGTTGCTATGACTACCCCCTCAGGCGAACGCGACGCGTCAGTTCGCTGGCGTCTTTTCGGCGACGCGCTCTGACTGACTAACTTCTAAATCTAACTTTGGTGTTTAGTAAAACCCTTGAAAACACGTACATATCCTCGTGTTTAAAAACAATAGTGCGCACCTTGTGTTTGGACTTCCTATGGGGGGTTACAGACCTCCTCAAAACGATGTAGGAGCGGTTCTTGATGGAAGAGGGGCGGGCGAGGGAGAATCTGACAAGAGAGGGAGGGAGGGGGCGATTCGATACGGAGCAGCACACATCAGACGCTGAATTCAAAGCAGTCAGGACCACAGAGCCGCCAACCTCGCTCTATCGCATCGCGGAGGTTTGTAAATGTTCGCTCCTCGCATGCTCTCTTTTCTCCATCCATTTGCTCAGACTCGGTTGAATGCTGCATGTTGCTGGTGCTGAACGCTGCCATGGTGCAAACTCGCCGATGGAGAGGGTTGGGCACGCAGGGTAAGGCGTGATCTGCCAGTTTCAGCTCCATGTTTGTGAGAAAAGGGCGAGTGAAATGGGAGAGCTGCCTGCCAGGTGCCTTGAGATGCCTTGTGCGTTTTGCAAGTTAGCGGTAGAGACAGACGCGCATGATGAGGGAAAGAGAGAGAGACGACAGTATGCGCAGGTGCAGCAGTTGATGAATCTGTCAGCTGATGGACTGCATGATTGCATTGTATACCGGAGGAGAGAGCAAGGCCGAAAACAGCTGAATGGGATGCATGATCCTACTGTTGATCTTTTCTGATAGTGGGTTTGAGCTTCTCTGATGCATGTGTGGAAACCATCTCATCCTAGAATTGCCTTGAGCTCCAGTACAGTATGTAGCAGAGCCTGGTATATAGGAAAGATCATTCCTTATATATGCTCTTACTGTCCATTGTATTGGCTTATTATGTAATTCTTCAAACTGAAATTCTTATATCATCTATCTCTCCTGTTCTAAATGAAATGGAATGAAAATGTAGGATATATCTATCATTTTTGATAATGGTTCATAAGTACCATGAGCACAGACAGCATATTGTTTCTAAATCATATTCTGTTGTTGAAATTAACCTCTTGATTTTTTTAATGTGAATGTTAACCAATATGTGACCGTGGACTACAAAACCAGACATAAGGGTTATTTTTTTTAAATTGAGATTGACTTAAAAAGCTGAAAGCTGAGAAATAAGCTTTCCATTGATGTATGGTTTGTTATGATGACATTATTTGGCCGAAATACAAGTATTTGAAAATCTGGAATCTGAGGGGGCAAAAAAATCTAAATATTGAGACAATCATCTTTGAAATGGTCCAAATGAAGTTCTTAGAAATGCATATTACTATTTACAAAATATCTTCATACAACATGATCTTTACTTAATATCCTAAAGAAAAATATATCATTTTGACCCATATTTTTCAGTTTTCAGTTTATCATGTACACATTTTTTATTTATTTTTTTATGTTCGTATGTGGAGTTGCTTAGACCCTGAACTTAAGTAATGCAATATTTGAATGTCATGTCATCAAGATGAAGTTCAGTTTATAATCAGTTCTCATGAGATTAAAGTCTGGAAACCTGAAACTTCAGTCTTACTAATTGTGACCCTGGACCGCAAAACCAGTCATAAGGGATAATTTTTTTATTTTATTTTTAAATGTATACATTATCTGAAAGAATAATAAGCATTAAAAAAGCTTTCTATTGATGTATGGTTTGTTATGATTCTGAGGGTGCAAAAAACCTAAATACTGAGAAAATTGCCTTTAGAGTTGTCCAAATGAATTACTTAGCCATGCATATTACTAATCAAAAATTACATTTTGAAATATTGATGGTAGAAAATTGACTAAATATCTTTACTGAACATGATTTTTGGCATAAATAATGTATTGTTGGCTATTGCTACAAATATACCCATGCTACTTAAGACTAAAATTATGTTTTGAGCTGTTCAAATGGATTTTGCACGCAGCTCTGCTGTTCTTATACGCGTGAGACAGTAACTCTCGCTTTCAAAAGAATTCCCCCGGATTGGACATAGCAAATGCACATTACTATTTCTTACTTTTGGCCCCAGGCAAGAATGGGAATTAGGTCTAACCCTTGGCCATTATTCATGTGCTGTCTCTGAGAGACTGAGAGTGAAAGGAGAGATAAAAGAAGCGAAAGAGAGAAAGGATGTATAGTAGCGGAACTGATAGGATCATGTTTTTCTGCTTCACAAAAACTAGTAAAAACTTGATTTGGATCGGCTATGCTGCTTGATGTTTATTAGATCTTATAGCAGCCATATTGTCATGCAACCTTTCAAAAGAAGAGTACAGTGTATTCACTACTTTGTTGATTGTTGTTATGAGTCTAAATGATATGCATGTGTATGTGATTATTGTGGACAGTATTTTAAGGAATGGTTCACCCAGACATTAAAATATGTCATGTTTTGAGCTTGTTTTTTTAATCAAATTTGCAGAAATGTGTCATTCTCTTACTTGGTCACCAAATGATCCTCTGCAGTGAATGGGTGCCGCCAGAATGAGAGTCCAAACAGCTGATAAAAACATTACAATAATCCACAAGTAACACCACTCCAGTCCATCAATTAACATCTTATAAAGAAAGAAAGCTCATGTTTTTAATAAGCAATTCCATTATTACGCCTTTTTTAACAATTCAAACAATTGCTTCTGGCTAATGCATGTCCTCATCCATAATATGTGACCCTGGACCACAAAACCAGTCAAAAGGGTCCATTTTAAAATTCAGATTTATACATCATCTGAAAGCTTAATAATAATATTTGGCTGAGATTTATTTTAAAATATGTAATCTGAGCATGCAAAAAAGCAAATAAATCTAAATATTAAGAAAATCACCTTTAAAGTTGTCCAAATGAAGTTCTTATTAATGCATATTACTAATCAAAAATTAAGTTTTGATATATTTATGGTAGGAAATTTACAAAATATCTTCATGATACATGATATTTACTTAATATCCTAATAATTTTTGTACATAAAATAAAAATCGTAATTTTGATCCATACAATGCATTTTTGCCTATTGCTATAAATATATCTGTGCTAAGACTGGTTTTGTGGTCCAGCAGGGTCACATATTGCTTTCTCCAGTGAAAAAAACTAGAGAGAAATATGTGAAAACAGTCTGAAAACAGATCTAAATATATGTGGGTGAATTTTTATTTGAGACGCCAACAGGAAATGGACTTTCACACTGGAGTAAGTTAGTTATTCTAACTTCTAACCAGTTATTCTGGATCATGAACCAGAAAGTTAAAGCTAAAATGCATTAATGATGTTTTTTTTTTCTTACAAACATGCAGTTTTATGCTTTAATTGACCATACTAATTGATGTACTGGAGTGGTGTGGATTATTGTGATGTTCTGGACTATCATTCTGACGGCACCCATTCACTGCAGAGGATCCATTGCTGAGCAAGTGATGTAATACTACATTTCTCCAAATCTATTTGTAATAGAATTGTGTTTCTTGTGCTACTGTTGTGTATTGTATAGATTTGGACATTTGGTCTGTCTACCAATAGCCATTTAAAATAAAATTTTAAACGTACTTTATAACCAAACCCGGAAGAAGTTGTGATTCATCCCTCTTTAAGTCAGTCACACGGACACATCTGTCCTCCAGCGCGAGTGGAAGGAGTGTCTTAGTGAGGTGTTATTGGTGACAGGTGTGGAGTGGCGGTTTTGAAGCCTCTGCTGTGTGTTTGGTGCTGAGAGTCGTCAGGAGAGGTCTAGCTGCAGGGGAGAAATCAAGTGCTGAATTATTTATAGCTGTGTCCAAACCTCCATCAAATTGCATTGTGAGCTTTTATGATCATATTCCTTTTTGCAAGCTATGCTTCTGTTATCGCCATTGAAATGCTCTAGAATAAAACGGGTGCAGAGTGACAGATTACCATGATAATAAACTGTTTGATGAAATTAGAGACAGAACTTGACAGAAGTAGACTTAATTCATATGGTCAGACTGGAGAATTTTGTGAACCAGACGTACGTGTTACTGAGTCAAGCTGTGGAAAGATGTTAGAGGGGTTGATTATAATTGAAAAGACCTTTAATCTGGCTAAATGGTCTGAAGATAATGCTCTTTGGATAAAATGCTTGCAGCAAGTATTTCAGCTGAAAGCTTATCTCTCTTCTCCAGATTTTTACTGCCTCTGCGTGGTTAGCCATTTGGCAGATACATACAAAGACGGAAAACACTTCAGACTCTAGGAAGAGGCCTGAGTTAGCTGAAACGGACAACCTATTGTACAGGTCAGCAGATATGCATTTTTTTAGTGCAAAACCTTCATCCGAAAGTATGAGAGCTGGTGGGTGTAGAATGATATAATAATTTAAATGAGTTGGAAAAGTTCGCAAGACTTTCACAAACTTTTCCAAAGCTTATTCAGGGCAAGAACATCCCACTTAGACAGAAAAAAAATACCATCTGTCTGATATGTAATGCATAAACCAGGCATATTGTATTATGCATCCATTCTAATCTATTTGCACAGGTGGTCCAGTGTTTCATAATTTGTATACTGATTTATTCTGGTGTTTTCACAAGATTGTACACGAACATATTGTGTGCATTCAGCGCAACTGTTTGTTTTTCACCGTCAGGCCCATCTGTTTGTAATGCACAGTTTCCACAGCACAATGGAAAAGTGTGAATCAGGCGTTAGCAGTGCAGTCAGCAGCAATATAGTAATGTGTAGATGACATGCTAACTTAAATATTCTTGATTGTGTGATTATTGTGGACAGTATTTAAAGAAAATGGTTCACCCAGAAATGAAAATATGCCAAAAATGTTCTCACCCTCAGGCCATTCAAGATGTAAATGAGCTTGTTTTTTCATCAGATTTGTGAAATGTGTCATTCTATCACTTGCTCATTAATGGATCCTCTTCAGTGAATGGGTGCCGTTAGAATAAGAGTCCAAGCAGCTGATAAAAAACATCACAATAATCCACAAGTAATCCACACCACTCCATTAATTAAAGTCTTATGAAGAAAAATGTGTGTCTGTAATAAGCAAATACATTATTACCTTCAAACCATTCCTTCCGACTATTGTATGAGTCCTTTATCCATAATATGTGACCCTGGACCACAAAACCAGGCGTAAGGGTCAATTTTTTGAAATTGAGATTTATACATAATCTGAAAGCTAAATATTAAAATATTAATATATAAAATATAAAAAAATCTGGAATCTGATTGTGCAAAAAAAAAAAAAAATACTGATAAAATCGCCTTTAAAATTGTCCAAATGAAGTTCTTAGCAATGCATATTACTAATCAAAAATTAAGTTTTAATTTACAAAATATCTCCATGGTACGTGATCTTTATTCAATATCCTAATGATTTTTTTTGCCATAAAAGAAAAATTGCAACTTTTGAGCCATACAATGTATTTTTGCTTATTGCTATGAATATACCTGTGCTGAGACGGGAAAATACCATCTGTCTGATATGTAATGCATAAACCAGGCATATTGTATTGCGCATAAATTCTGATCTATTTGCACAGGCGGTCCAGTGTTTCATAATATGTATACAAATCTTTATTTAATATTGCATTTTCACAAGATTGCACATGAAAATATTGTGTGTGCATTCAGCGCAACTGTTCATTTTTCACCATCAGGCCCATCTGTTTGTAATGCACAGTTTCCACAGCACAATGAAAAAGTGTGAATCAGGTGTTAGCAGTGCAGTCAGCGGCAATATAGTAGTGTGTAGATGACATGCCAACTTTAATGTGACAAGAGTTAATTGGCCCCCATTGGAGAAGGGGGTTCCCGTGACCTCTTGTGCAAGCCCGGCCCAGCACGCAATGATAGGCTTTGACAATTACATAGCGGGAGCTCAGTGGAAGTAGCTGCGGACCCCCTTGCTGAAATCAAGTGTACTCAACTGCTCTCACTCAGCTGAGGATGTAATATTCATATTCATACACTGGCTTAAGTGGGTCAGTGCTGACTCTTGATACATTGCCATTAAGTATTTGATTTTTCTTCTGTGCCAGCAATTCCCAAACAGAGGCTGTACTTGGGTTGTACTTTTAAAAAGTGCTTTGCTTTGTTAAACTAACAAGAAGAAATATTAAAACATACAGCCTGTTAAAAGACTAAAATAAAGTTGTGATAAACTGCTTTTTTAAAGAATATTTGTCACTTTGTGTGCAGTGCTTTTTACACTTGCAGCATCAGTCATACAGTGTTGCACACAAATTGCCTAAGCAGGGCTAAGACAAATCATAATAATAATATAGAAGAGAAATAGTTCAACTTCAGAAGTGATGCCTTTCAAAATCCCAGTAGCTTTTGGTTCACTTGGTGGCAATCTTTTAAAAAAAATAAAAAATTGGTGGAGCTAGAAGAGTCGTAAAATGTATGTTTAAATGTGTTTTAGTCTATTCACACTGCTTATAATTTCTTATTCATGGTTTTTAGTGACTTACAGTAGACTCAGCTCTGTGACATTGTCAAATTTATAAAAAGTAAACCATGCAGTGTACAAAAATACAAATTCACTGTAAAAAAAAAAAAAGGCAGCTGTGGTTGCTGGAAATTTTCTGTAAAAATAATGTGACGATGTTTCTGTTATTATGGGATGCCTGTACTTTACCACTTATAGGTAGATTTCATTAAGTAATATTATCATTTATTAACAAAAATTATTAAAATAACTTAAATTGGACTAAAAATAAATAAAAACGATAACTTAAAAAAAGTTAATAAATATGACAAAAACGTACAACAAAATGACTGAAACTTCTTTTAAATTAAAATTAAAATAGAAAAATAAAAACGAATTCAAATTTAATATATATATATATCCTTTAAGTAGCACAGGTATATTAAAAATACATTATATGGGTCAAAATTATGGATTTTTTATGCCAAAAATCATTAGGATATTAAGTAAAGAACATGTTTCATTGATATATTTTGCAAATTTCCTACGTAAATATATCAAAACTTAATTTTTTATTAGTAATATGCATTGCAAAGAACTTCATTTGGACAACTTTAAAGGCATTTTTTTCAATATTTGGATTTTATTTTTGCACCATCAGATTCCAGATATTCAAATAGCTGTATCTCAGACAAAATATTGCCCTATCTTAACAAACTATACATCAGTGGAAAGCTTATATCTTTAGCTTTCAGATGATGTATAAATCTCAATTTCAGAAATTTGACCTTTATGACTGGTTTTGTGGTCCAGGGTCACAAATATGCATTGTTCATTTACTTGTATTACTAACAATGTAACAGTATAGCTGTCTAAAAATCTGTGAACTTGGTAACGAAAAAACATGCATTTTAATGCATTTCTGTCCAGATCATGATAGACCTATTATAAACCTTAGGATTAGACTTTTCATCCAGCTCTGTGGCATTACATGAATCTCACAGTGTTTTAGTTTTGCACCTACAGCTCAAGGCACATGTGCACATGTACAGTGCTCTGCACTAGATCTGTGCTTCGTCGTGCTAATAAATGCCGATCCCCGGCAAAATGATTCCAGGCACGATGTATTAATATACATGCTGAGAATGAACAGATTGCTTTCCTGCTCCTGTGTGTTGGGATGGATCTGTATAGTTTTGTAGCCAGGCCCCATGCCACAAATTTAATCTAATCGTGAATGGTGCTTTTCTGTCAGAATGGCTTTGTAAACCAAGCAGAGCTGCTCTGAATTTAACCTAATTACCCTTCATGCCCTGCCTTCCTGTTTCCCTCCCACAACCTCTCACATCTTCTCTTGTGCGGGAAGTGTATCAGTTCCTTATTTACTGTCCAGACGAATCCACAGAGTGGGTTGAAATCATTTGGTTTGCTGTTACAGTTGCATAATCAGTGCTTTTATCTTTTATGTTATGACAGTTAAGCACAATGATAGAAATTGGCATATGGTTTAAGGATTTTGCGCTGGCAGATTTCCAGGCTCCAGATTGTGTGCATGGTTTCATACTTCTACATGATAATTTGGCATATTCACTGCAATTTCTGCTCTTTTAATCAAGTAATAATTGAAGCACAATGTGGTTTGGCAAACTCAGCAGAAATGTCACTGGTCTAAGTGTACAACTCGCCATCGGCATCATGGACATTTCTGCCTTGTCTTTTCTGCAAATGTCAGAAACTATAAAATAAATCATTGCAGCATGAGAATTAAATAAGGCATTAATATTTCTCCTTTTCAACAGTTTTACTCAACCAGACAGATATTTGTCCCTCATGAAACAGTGTTTATTGGTTTAATGGTGTAAACACTTCAGAAATGTCTAAAAACATTTTGTAAATGTCAGGCATGTTTGTTACCCTCAGGTAAGTGTTGTTCTTGTAGCTTTTTTATTTGAATTAACATGAAAAGATCCTCATTCTAGTACACCAAATAAGTAGGACAGAGCTAATCACCCTTTATTTTCTCTGTGATGTAGTCTAGAACCGCTGTCCTAAAATATCTAAAAATATACAGTATGTATGCAATATATGTAACAATAAACACCTCGTTCAAAATGTGGGGTCAGTAAATGTTTTCTTTCTCTCTTTTGAAAGAAACTAATACTTTTATTCAGCAAGGATGTGTTAAATTAATAAAAAGTAAAAACCTATATTAGAAAATATTTCTACTTTGAATAAAGTATGTACTTTTTACCTTTTTATTCATTAAAGAATTCTAATAAAAGTATCACAGGTTCCAAAAAATATTAAGCAGTTTGTTCCTGAGGGAATCTGAATCCCGATTTTAAGTACTCATTTAGGCAAGGGGGATGATTCAGTGACTCAATCATGAAGAAATTGCCTTGTTTTGTCCTCTAAACCTCATCTAGTTTTCCCTGCATCACTTCACTTCTATAGCCCATTAAATGAGTAAATAAAAACTGAAAATGAATTCAGATCACGAGGGTATTATGGGATTTAATGAGTGGAATCGATAAAGGTTCAGACACCAAATGGCTGTCCCTCAAATAGTATACTATAGGGAGTGATTTTGGACATATGCTAGTATACTGCTATTTACTATTTCTGCAATATGTTAATCTGACAGATAAAGTAAGATTAGAAAATGCTAGTATGCTGTTCTGCTTTTAGTCAGCCACTAAAAATCTTTTAAAAATTCTTTTAAAAATCAGCATTTTGAGCAAATGTTAAATGAATGATTCAGTGACTCACTCTCTGTTTTGCTCCTGAATGAATCAGTGTGTTGAAATGAATTAATTGAATGCATGATTAAGTGATTCACTCACTTGTTTTGCTCCTGAAACACTTAGTTTGTGTTTGAATGTATTGTTTAAATGAATGATTCAATGACTCACTCACTTGTTTTGCTCCTGAATGAATCAATGTGTTTGAATGAATTGATTGAATGAATGACTCACTCACTGGTTCTGCTCCTGAATCAGTTAGTGTGTGTTTGAATTAATTAATTGAATGAATGACTCACTGTTTTGCTCCTGAATGAATTTGTGTTTGAATTAATTAATTGAATGAATGATTAAGTGACTCACTCATTTGTTTTGCTTCTGATTGAATCAGTGAGTTTGAATTAATTGTTTGAATGAATGATTCATTGACTCACTCACTACTTTTGCTCCTGAATGAATCAGTGTGTCTGAGTGAATTGATTGAATGAATGACTCACTCTCTGTTTTGTTCCTGAATGAATCTGTGTTTGAATGAATTGATTAAACAAATGACTCACTCACTTGTTCTGCACCTAAATAAATTAGTGTGTTTGAATGAATTGATTAAATGAATGACTCACTCTCTGTTTTGCTCATGAATAAATCAGTGTGTTTGAATGAATTGAATGAATGGTTAAGTGGCTCACTCATTTGGTTTGCTCCTGATTGAATCAGTGTGTTTGAATGAATTGTTTAAATGAATGATTCAATGACTCACTCACTTGTTTTTCTCCTGAATGAATCAGTGTGTTTGAATGAATTGATTGAATGAATGACTCACTCACTTTTTCTGCTCATGAATCAATTAGTGTATGTTTGAATGAATTGATTGAATGAATGATTAAGTTACTCACTCATTTGTTTTGCTCCTGATTGAATCAGTGAGTTTGAATTAATTGTTTGAATGAATGATTCAATGACCCACTCACTTGTTTTGCTCCTGAATGAATCAGTGTGTTGAATGAATTGATTGAATGAATGACTCACTCACTTTTCCTGCTTCTGAATCAATTAGTGTGTTTGTATGAATTGATTGGATGAATGATTAAGTGACTCACTCATTTGTTTTGCTTCTGAATGAATCTGTGTTTGAATAAATTGATTGAATGAATGACTCACTCACTTTTTCTGCTCATGAATCAATTAGTGTATGTTTGAATGAATTAGTTGAATGAATGACTCACTATCTGTTTTGCTCTTGAATGAATCAGTGTGTTTGAATGAATTGATTGAATGAATGATTAAGTGACTCACTCATTTGTTTTGCTCCTGATTGAATCAGTGAGTTTGAATGAATTGTTTGAATGAATGATTCAATGACTCACTTGTTTTTCTCCTGAATGAATCAGTGTGTTGAATGAATTGATGGAATGAATGACTCACTCACTTGTTTTGCTCCTGATTGAATCAGTGTGTTTGAATGAATTGTTTGAATGAAGGATTCAATGACTTACTCACTTGTTTTGCTCCTGAATGAATCAGTGTGTTGAATGAATTGTTTGAATGAATGATTCAATGACTCACTCACTTGTTTTGCTCCTGAATGAATCAGTGTGTTGAATGAATTGATGGAATGAATGACTCACTCACTTGTTTTGCTCCTGAATGAATCAGTGTGTTTGAATGAATTGTTTGAATGAAGGATTCAATGACTCACTCACTTGTTTTGCTCCTGATTGAATCAGTGTGTTTGAATGAATTGATTGAATGAATGATTAAGTGACTCACTCACTTGTTTTGCTCCTGATTGAATCAGTGAGTTTGAATGAATTGTTTGAATGAATGATTCAATGACTCACTTGTTTTTCTCCTGAATGAATCAGTGTGTTGAATGAATTGATGGAATGAATGACTCACTCACTTGTTTTGCTCCTGATTGAATCAGTGTGTTTGAATGAATTGTTTGAATGAAGGATTCAATGACTCACTCACTTGTTTTGCTCCTGAATGAATCAGTGTGTTGAATGAATTGTTTGAATGAATGATTCAATGACTCACTCACTTGTTTTGCTCCTGAATGAATCAGTGTGTTGAATGAATTGATGGAATGAATGACTCACTCACTTGTTTTGCTCCTGAATGAATCAGTGTGTTGAATGAATTGATGGAATGAATGACTCACTCACTTGTTTTGCTCCTGAATGAATCAGTGTGTTGAATGAATTGTTTGAATGAAGGATTCAATGACTCACTCACTTGTTTTGCTCCTGATTGAATCAGTGTGTTTGAATGAATTGTTTGAATGAAGGATTCAATGACTCACTCACTTGTTTTGCTCCTGAATGAATCAGTGTGTTGAATGAATTGTTTGAATGAATGATTCAATGACTCACTCACTTGTTTTGCTCCTGAATGAATCAGTGTGTTGAATGAATTGATGGAATGAATGACTCACTCACTTGTTTTGCTCCTGAATGAATCAGTGTGTTGAATGAATTGATGGAATGAATGACTCACTCACTTGTTTTGCTCCTGAATGAATCAGTGTGTTGAATGAATTGTTTGAATGAAGGATTCAATGACTCACTCACTTGTTTTGCTCCTGATTGAATCAGTGTGTTTGAATGAATTGTTTGAATGAAGGATTCAATGACTCACTCACTTGTTTTGCTCCTGAATGAATCAGTTTGTTGAATGAATTGATGGAATGAATGACTCACTCACTTGTTTTGCTCCTGATTGAATTAGTGTGTTTGAATGAATTAATGAAATGAATGACTCACTCACTTGTTTTGCTCCTGAATTAATTAGTGTGTGTTTGAACGAATTGATTGAATGAATGACTCACTCAATTGATTTGCTCCTGAATGGATTAGTGTGTGTTTGAATGAATTGATTTAATGAATGATTCAATTAATCACTCATTGTTGCCTACTGACATCACAATGAAATCTGCTGAAAGAGCCAAGGAAAAAGCCCACTATGAGGTATAGAAAGATTACTTGATTTACTTAAATGATCATTGCTAGCATGTGCGCAAGTCTGTGTTTTATTGCAAATAGGCTGCAAATGATGTGTGGAGTTACGAAAATTACGGCGCATGCACGCAAAAGTAGCTATACAAACACAGAAAAGTGGAGTAATACAATCGATTTGGCAGAGTCTGTCAAGGAACAAAAAAGGATACTGAAAATGACTAAACATGCTGATATTTCCTCAAGGTTTTGATGCTATTTTCTCTCCCTTTTGCTTTCAAGGCTTTTTGTGTAGATACGAAACTGCCTGTCAGAAAGGTTTTAGACTTTTAGTTTGTTTTAAAGTTGTGTATTTGCCTTGAAGCTGAAAGCTCTAGGGTTGTGAAGAAAGTCAGGAGTCTTACCTCGTCCATAACTATTGATCCGAACTAGCCCCAGGCGTATTTTACCTGACTCATTAAGCTGTGGCTGAAGGTAGCTTCTTCCAATAGGCCTAATGGATGCAATCAGGGACCATGTGTACCACTCCTAAATGGCTGTCCTTGAAAGGATCTGTAAGAAGATAAGAGAGGATGCGGACAGAATCACGTAGAACCAATCTTTACTGAAGTCATTAGCCTATTGCCAAGAGATGCATGCCTGAAGTGAGCAATCCACCACCAGATACATTCACAGTTATTTCCTTTATGCAACAAGCTGTCCATGCAAATCAATTGATTTGCGGGGCTCAGACAGAGAATATGGGAAAAATATCTTGTGGAAATGCTCTATTGTGGAACTGATCTGGCTGGGAGGTTTTCCCACAAGGCATGTGAGACCTGTTTCTGATAATTGCTTTTTTATTTATAGGCTCATTTTTTGTACCAAAATAGAACCCCAAAAACATAAAAAGCATGTTATTTTATTAGACTTCAGACAGAGTGGCTTCCTGTGCATGTGGAAACACCATGTTTCTATTCATGCCTTATCATGTTGCATAATTGTGTAAATGTTAAAGCCTTTAATAGGAAGAGTAATAATTTCATGCCTGGCTAGGCAAAGTCTCAGTCAGCTCCATCCATGCTTTAAACAGCTATGTTGTTTTGAGACCTCTGATTTCAAAAATCTATCACAGTATTTAGTGCAATAAGCATCTCGATTTAATTGTCATATTATCACAACATCACTTTGTGCCATACATCAGTGGTTTTCTGTTTAGGAAATCAAGCGTCCTGCGGTGATCTTGTGGTTTGCTACTAAAATAGTGCTTATGTAAGAATCCAGTAATAGCACAGAAAGTATATGGCCTCTTGCTCTTCTTCTTTACTATCCTGAGCATTCTTGTATGCTTTAAGATCTAAAGGAGTTTGGTAATAAAAACACTTTTCACAGTGTTGCCATGTCCATCCATGTTTTTGCGCAGAATTAGGCTACTTTTAAACTGTTGCCATGGGTAGTGTTTTAGTTTTGTTTTTTGTAGTTTTGAAGCAATTTTGATAGCTATTTCACCCATGTGACAGGACTTGTTTTGGCAGAGAATGGGTTTTGTAATGCAGACCTGGCAACCCTGATTTTTGAGTTTCAGTTTATGCTTTCATTTGGCAAAAACTGTAACCTTAAGGCTGTCATTCTAATCCCATTATTATTCTTTTATTTCAGACTCAAAAAGGTCCAAAAAAAAAAAAAAAAAAAAAAAACATGTTAAAGAGACAGACAGACAAATAAAAACAAAGGATTACTATAATCCATACAAACAATTTCTCCAGTGCCTCCAAAGCAGCAAGCTGTACCTGGTACTGCTCTGGTCAGGCCGTATAAAAACAATTATAATTTCATTTTGCGAGTCCATGAGTCTCAACATGAATTTATAAACAACATTTCTTATTACAGCATTTAGTGTGGTCATATCATTCTGCACAAACAACTGGCTGGCACTGGACTTTCAAAAGAATCCTAAGAGCATCGTTGTATGCTATCATTATATCATTGTAGAAGCTCAAAGATGAGATTATCATATTATTTACATTTACATTTCACTAGAATGGGTGCTTGAGCTAGATGGAATGTGGTTCTATAGGAGATGACAGAAAAAGATTTATAATTAGAATCAAAGCAATGTTTGATAATGCAAATTGTTATTGCACCATGTCTTTTTTCAGTCAAGTAAAAACACTCTGAGGACAGTTTAATGGAAGCATTTATGCGCCAAACACTGGTAAGACTCAGCTACATCACGTCAGCTGTGTTGACGTGGTAGAGGTGGTTTTACTGGAGGCAGGTTGAATTGAACTGGTAAATGGCTCACAAACCCGACCACAAGGTCACAGAAGGACGTGTTATGGTAATCAGACATGGCAGGTGTTAGCAAACCCCCATTTTGACTCTGGAAAGGAAGATGAGCCTATGCATGTAGGGATGGGTCAGGATGACTGGTTTGATTTAGAATTATAACTCTATGTCTAGGAATTCTAGATTTAGAATTTTTGTTGTAATACTTTTCTTAACATTTTTCCTACAGTCAACTGATTTTAATCATTTTGCATGGTGGAGCATGGTTAAAGATGCATAAATAGAAGATCTCAGAAAATGTTATCATTCCATACTGTTTTGCTTTCATTCATGCACTTTAAAGCAGCACAAATTCACTGCCTATAACAATACATTTCATAAATGTTGGTCTGCTGTGAGCACAAAATGTTCGTGTTTTTATGCATAACATTAGGTCTATGTTTTGAGGTTAGTTTATTTGACTTATATTTGACATGTGACATTTTCTTTACTGTAAAATTAAGTTAATTGATAAAATAAAGTAGTAGAATACATTTCAAACAATGCATTTCATAATTATTGCATTTCAAATTTTATTTTTAATTTTTGTTTATATTTTATATAAATACACTACCAGTCAAAAGTTTTTGAACAGTAAGATTTTTTACAAAAGCTTAAAAAAATCATTAGATTGTAATAAAAAATCTTAAGAAAATATTTTCCTATTTAATAGTGAAGAAATATTTGTCTCTTAAATTTTTTTAATATACATAATTAAAAAAATATTATACACTACCAGTCAAAGTTTTTTGAACATTTTTTTAGTTTTTTAAAGAAATCTGCTCACCAAGCCTGCATTTATTTGATCCAAAGTACAGCAAAAACAGTTACATTTTGATCAATTTTTACTATTTAAAATAAATGTTTTCTATTTGAAAATATTTTAAATTGTAATTTATTCCTGTGAACAAAAGCTGAATTTTTAGCATCATTACTGCAGTCACATGATCCTTCAGAAATAGTTTTAATATTCTGATGTGCTGCTTCAAAAACATTTATTATTATAATTATTATTGTGTTTGATGAATAGAAAGTTCAGAAGAACAGCATTTACCCCAGCATTTATGTTACAAAAGCTTTTTATTTCAGATAAATGCTGATCTTTGGATCTTTCTATTCATCAAAGAAACAGAAATGTATGCAACGGTTTAAGATATTCATAATAATAATAAAAATGTTTCTTGAACAGCAAATAAGCATATTAGATAGATTTATGAAGGATCATATGACACTGAAGCCTGGAATAATGATGCTGAAAATTTAGATTTGATCACAGCAAAAAATTACATTTTAAAAAATATTCAAATAGAAAACAATTATTTTAAATAGCAAAAATATTTCAAAATTTTACAATTTTAGCTGTATTTTTGGTCAAATAAATGCAGTAAGGTTTTTTTTTTAAAACAAATAAATTCAAAAACCTTTGACTATTAGTGTATATTATTTTTTAAATTATGTAACAATTTCAAGAGACAAATATTTATTCACTTTTAAATATAAAAAATATATATTTTTCTTACAATCTATTGATTTCTTTGTGCAAAAGTATTTACTCTTTTTGTTACCTACACTGGTAAAACAAAAGTTTCTTTTGTAAAAAAGTAATCTTTAAAGAGGATGAATTTACAGAAGGTTTGGAGAGATTTTTATCAAGCCTTACTGCTTTTCTCTTTATCTGGGTCTATATAGACCTTGATAAAGTTCAAACTGTGTAGGTGTATATACAGCAATATTTCTACAGCGAGAATATAGGAAAAAGATCTCATAAAATAAAGAATTGTTTGAAAAGCTATTGCATACTTTAAGCAAATGGAAACATGCAGTAATTGGGGTAATCCATCCTTTAAATTTAGCAAAATGAACTTCGTTTTACCAAAGGGAGATGGAAAGATGAGGGGGAGGAGTGTGGGCGAGTATGAATGAAGCTACTGGAGCCACAGAGAGAGAGAGAGAGAGAGAGAGAGAGAGAGAGAGAGAGAGAGAGAGAGAGAGAGAGAGAGAGAGAGAGAGAGAGAGAGAGAGAGAGAGAGAGAGAGAGGGGGATTATCAGAACGCAGAGTTTTCATGTTCCAGCTATTTGAGCATTTCTTAACGTTCAGTTAGGAATTCTTCAAGAAGAACAAATTGCAAGTCAGTTAGCTGGTAAGTGGAAGCAGATTGAATAAACACATAATAGGAACTAGTTACAAACAGTTGCGCACATAATTTCGGTTTGTTTAATGCCTCTTTCATTAGTATTTTTAGAGGTATTTGACTGCCATGTAGGGTTCTGGTTTGTTTTATTGTTGTTGCCGTTCATGACGTTTTTAGCCAGGGTCTTAGTGAACTCATATTTGCTTTGTAAAGCTAATTTTGTGCATGCATTATGTTCAGGTGGCTTTTTTGAGTTGTGAATTTGTTGTGTGGGATGTTAAAAGTGAGCTCAGATGCTCACAGATGTGATGGATGAGGATGTATTGACACTAGTGATCAGTATTATCTATTTGAACTGATTTATGTCCCTCTATTCCCAATAGGTGTGAAGGATTCATCAGGACACAGACGACTGACACACTGTGGTGGACCGGCAGAATCAGAATCACAGCTAGACTAAATGCAACAATCTCTTTAGCTGGAATAGGACCACATATCTGAGTACATCATGGATTTTGTGATGAAGCAAGCGCTGGGTGGTAAGTGTCATCTTGTTATTAACTATTTTGCATAAAACACGGTGCTGTTTCCACAAAGATGTACTGTATGTGAATTGGTCTCAATCCATATTAAAACCTATTTAGACTGTATTGTGTGTGTATGTACTGTAGTGTTTATTTGGTTAGTGTTTTTGGTAAAATTAACATTTGCTAAAATTAACATTAAGATTAATAAATGCTGTAGAAGTATTTTTCATTCGTAGTTCATGTTAACTAATGTAGTTAACTAATGTTAACTAATAACCTTTACTGTAAAGTGTTACCGTGTTATTGTAGTATCAGTAATATACTATTAAAGTTATATATATATATATATATATTGTTTTTAATTTTCTTTTTAATTTTAAAGTTTTAGTAATTTAATTTTGTCTTTTTTATTTTTTTAAATACGTCTATATAGTTTTTTAAAAAAACAATTCAGTTTTAGTTATTTTTAGTACATCGTGACACTAAATTAAAAATATTTTTTATATTTTTTTACTTTTTAATTTTAAAGTTTTATTAATTAAATTTTTATTAATTTAATTATTTATTAAATTATTTTTTTATATATCTATATAGTTTTTAAATGTTTTTTTTCAGTTTTAGTTATTTTAGTACATTGTGACACTAAATTAAAAATAAGAAAAGGTGCAGAAAAAAGTATTTTTTTATTTTATTTCAGTTAACATTTATTTTTATTAGTAATAAAAGTAATAAAATTTTATTTTTATTTAGTTATTTATTTAGTTATTTATGGATTTAGTTTTATGTGTTCGACACTTGGCAGGAAGTTTTTTTTTTTCATTAAAATTAAATAAAATATATTGTTTAAATAAAGCAGTAGTAGTATCATTAGTGATATAATATTATAAAAGTTATTATATATTATTATAAAAGTTAATTTAGGTGTTAACAAATTATATATATATATCCATCTATACACACACACACACACACACACACACACAAATCTATCATTTAGTTTTTTCTTTAATTATTTATATTTCCTTTATATATGTGTAATTTTCACTTAATAATACCATGTAATAATAGTTCAGTACAGATTTTTTTTTACTGTGAAATTTGATATTTTGTAATTAAATAATAATATTGGTAATTAAATTATTCAAACATTGTGTCACAGCACAGAGGGAGGCAGAGACGGAGGTGAATGTATAAGATAAAAGGTAAGTTTATTAACAGGTTTGGTAAGTATATTGAAGCAGGTATTGAGGTAAGAGTTCTTATCTGAGATGTCCAGCGTTCAGGTAAGTAATTCCAACAATGGAACCAGGAAACCATAGAGTCCACGGGAAGAGCATGCAGGGGTGTGATCGGTAGATCAGACAACGAGGAATGAATCTGTCCGGGTATATATAGGGGAGCTGATTGGATCCAGGTGAGTAATTAGTACTCAGGTGACAGTGAACGTGTGTGTGTGTCTTCAGGGGGCGTGGTTGGTGGATCTTGCTGTGGTAGAACTCTGACATTACCCCCTCCTCCAGGGGCGGCTCCCGACGCCCCTCTCCGACGTCGAGGACGACCTCGACCGCGAGGGGCAGGACGTTCTGGGTGGCTCTGGTGGAAGTCCGTCAGAAGTTGAGGATCGAGGATATCGTCTCTGGCCACCCATGATCTTTCCTCCGGTCCGTACCCCTCCCAGTCGATCAGATATTCCAGGCGGTTGCCCCGACGTCAGGAATCCAGGATCTCACTCACGGTGTAGATGGAAGGTTGATCCAGGATCTCCGGAGGAGGGGTATCAGCTTCAGCTCCAGGATTATCTGTGGCAGAGGGAAAGTACGGTTTAAGGAGTGATACATGAAAGGTGGGATGGATTCTGTACCTGGGTGGGAGCTGAAGCTGATATGTCACTTCGTTGATCTGCCTCAGGACCTCCAATAGACCGATGTAGCGGGGACTTTTTGCACGGTAACCTCAGCCTGATGTCTCTCGTAGACAACCACACCTTGTCTCCAGGTTGGTATAATGGGGTGGGTCTTCTACGAACATCGGCGAATTCCTTGTGGCGTCGGATGGCTCGTTGTAGATGTTGATGAGCTGAGTCCCACACTCTCTCGCTCTCTCGGAACCAGTAGTCTACACATTCGTGGGTTCCTCCGTCCAGGGAAACAGCGGCGGCTGAAAACCGAGTATGCACTGGAAGGGAGTTAGTCCGGTGGTCTCTTGGCGGAGTGAGTTCTGTGCATACTCGGCCCACGGGAGGAACCTGCTCCAGCTGTGTTGGTTAGCGGAACAGTATGACCGGAGGTAACGTCCAAGCTCCTGGATCTTCCTCTCAGTCTGGCCGTTGGTCTGTGGGTGGTATCCTGATGAGAGATTAACAGAAACACCAAGTGACTTGAAGAATGATTTCCATACATGCGAGATGAATTGTGGACCCCGGTCCGACACAATCTCCTTGGGGAGACCAAAGTGACGGAATACGTGCTGGAAGAGTAACTCGGCGGTGTTCATAGCCGTAGGTAGGCCTGCCAAGGGGAGAAATTTGCAGGCCTTGGAGAAACGGTCCACTACAACCAGCACGCAGGTGTTACCTTCAGATTCTGGGAGGTCCGTCACAAAGTCAACCCCGAGATGGGACCAGGGTCTCTGCGGGATGGGTAGTGGCACCAGCTTTCCTGTGGGCAGATGACGAGGAGTATTAGAGGTGGCACAGACTGAGCAGCTTTGGACATACCTGATGATATCCCGGGTCATACTGGACCACCAGTACCGAGATTGGATGAGCGAGAGGGTCCGTCTGCTACCTGGGTGTCCAGAGCCCGGAGACTGGTGAACTGTGTCCAGAAGGTGTTGACGCTGGGAGCTGGGTACGTAGATTTTACCTTCTGGACATTCCGGCGGAGCAGGCTCTTGGAGAGTGGCGTCGTGGATCCAGGTGTCAATGTCCCACTGGATGGGGCTAACAATGAGATCTGAAGGAATGATGTTTTCAGGCTCAACCACGGCATCGTGGGAGAATTGTCTGGATAGAGCATCAGCAGGAATGTTCTTGGATCCGGGACGGTAGGTTATCTTGAACTGGAAACGTGTGAAGAATAATGCCCATCTGGCTTGGCGGGGGTTGAGTCGTTTGGCTTCTCGAAGGTATTGAAGGTTTTTATGGTCCGTGATGATGGTAAACGGATGGTTAGCCCCTTCCAGCCAATGACGCCACTCCTCCAAGGCGAGTTTGATGGCAAGTAACTCACGATTGCCTACATCGTAATTTTGCTCCGCCGGAGACAGTTTCTTGGAATAGTAGGCACAGGGATGGAGGAGAGTGGACTCACCAGCTGCTTGCGACAGCACTGCTCCGATGCCGATGGTGGATGCATCTACCTCAACTACGAACGGGAGATCGGGGTTAGGATGGTGTAGGAGAGGAGCAGTGCTGAAAATCTTCTTAAGTTGCTGGAATGCTTCGTGGGCAGAGGTGGTCCAGACCAGATGTTTGGGTCGACCACGTAGGAGGGAGGTCAGGGGTGCAGTGATGAGACTGTAATCCTTTATGAATCGGCGGTAGAAGTTGGAAAACCCCAGGAAGCGTTGAAGTTCCTTGACTGTACTGGGTTTGGGCCATTTCAGGATGGACTGCACCTTTTCCAGGTTCATTTGCACACCCTCGGGGCTGATGTTATAACCCAGGAACTGAATCTTAGTCTGGTGGAACTCACACTTCTCAAGCTTGAGGTACAGCTGATGTTGGCGCAAGACTTGAAGGACCTGACGGACGTGCTGGCGATGTTCGGCCTGGTTCCGGGAATAAATCAGAATGTCGTCAATATAGACGACCACAAACTTATGTAGAAATTCCCCGAACACCTCGTTCATAAACGTTTGGAAGACAGAGGGACTGATGGACAAACCGTAGGGCATAACCAGGTATTCATAGTGGCCAGCAGGTGTTATGAATGCTGTTTTCCACTCGTCTCCCGCACGAATACGAACGAGGTTATAAGCACTCCGCAGGTCCAGCTTGGAGAAGATGTGAGCCCCACGGAGTTCCTCGAGGGTGGCAGGAACGAGTGGAAGAGGGTATGGTTGTTGGAGGATGTTGGCATTAAGTTGACGGTAATCAATGCAGGGACGGAGACCTCCATCCTTCTTACCCACGAAGAAGAAGCTTGAGGCAGCTGGTGAGGTGGATGATCGAATGAATCCTTGCTTCAATGCTTCCTGGATGTACTCCTCCATCGCCTGGCGCTCCGGGTTGGACAAAGGGTAGACGCGTCCTTTAGGTAATTGAGCCCCAGGTAGCAGGTCGATGGAACAGTCCCATGGCCGGTGAGGAGGAAGTTGGGTGGCAGCTTGCTCTCCAGTACCAGAACCCATGCAAATCGATTCAACACATCTCTCATGGTCAGAACGTCAAGGTACTGGAGAGCAAGCTGCCACCATAGCGGACTGAAGAGCGGTTTCAGGTGGCTGGCAGGCGGCTAGGCGCTGGGATACCCTCGTAGCTCGCTGTAGAAAGGTCTCCAACCCGATGTTGTCGTCATAGATGGCCATAGCGGCGCGAATATCCGGGTGGAGACCGTGACGATAGGCACCCAGCAGCGATGTCTCATTCCAGCCACTAGCCGCCGCCAGCGTCCGGAAATGAAGGGTGTACTCGTGGATGGAAGAAGAACCTTGTTGCAGTCGGAAGAGCTGATCAGAAACGGTGAGTATATCTGTGTTTGAACTGAAAACCTCAGAGAAATGACAGGTGAATTGCTCAAAAGACTGAATTAAAGGAGTTTTAGCTTGCCATATTGACTTCGCCCATTGTAGAGCTTTTCCGGTGAGTAGGGAAATGAGAAACGCTACCTTCGATTCATCCGTAGAAAATTGCTGTGGTTGCATCTTGATGAATAGTTGGACTTGCAGTAGGAAACCGCTACACTCAGCCGCTTCACCCGAATATGTGTTTGGTAAAGCCATGGGACTTCCTGAGGCAGATGGCGGCGCGGGAGATGGTGTTAGCGCCGCTTTGAAGGCTTTGATGAGTTCGGTGAGTTGATCTGGTGCAGGTGTTTCCTCGTTGTCCATTATGTTGTTGGTCTTATCTTCTGTCACAGCACAGAGGGAGGCAGAGACGGAGGTGAATGTATAAGATAAAAGGTAAGTTTATTAACAGGTTTGGTAAGTATATTGAAGCAGGTATTGAGGTAAGAGTTCTTATCTGAGATGTCCAGCGTTCAGGTAAGTAATTCCAACAATGGAACCAGGAAACCATAGAGTCCACGGGAAGAGCATGCAGGGGTGTGATCGGTAGATCAGACAACGAGGAATGAATCTGTCCGGGTATATATAGGGGAGCTGATTGGATCCAGGTGAGTAATTAGTACTCAGGTGACAGTGAACGTGTGTGTGTGTCTTCAGGGGGCGTGGTTGGTGGATCTTGCTGTGGTAGAACTCTGACACATTGCTATTTATTTTAGGTATGTAATAGTCATCACACCAGTTAATTTAAAATGGTACCACATTGTACAAAAAGTCTGTAATATGTTTTTGAAATGTATACATTCTTAACAATAACAAAGCAAAGTGCTTATTGATCTGCCTATAGTTTTGCTTTATTTTACATGCTGTTTGTACAGTATGTGTTATAGATTTGCACCATCCTTTAAACATAAGTTTGTCTAAAGGTCACTGAGCCCTTAAATCAATCTCGTGATTTGGTTTTATCAGCTGAGTGACTATGGGCAATAAAACGAAATGTATTTCTCCCCTGTCAATTCCCTTGAGTGGGCCAGATGTAGCAGATTGCATTGTGACCACTCAATGACCTTCTGCACGAGGTGTCTTTAAGAAACCCAGATTGTCTTTTCAGCGCACATCGTATTTTACACAGTTCCTTTGCTGTTCCGCATGGATGAGGGCGAGACGTTGGATTGAGACTATGAATTGCGAAACATACAATGAAATATGAAAGAAATGTGTCATGTGGCACTTTTAATATATCAAAAAAAAAAACTTTGATATGTAAATGTGACCTGAATTTGATCCCAACGTCTAATTTTGTAGTTTTTTGCTTAGTTTGAAGCCTAGATATTATATACCAACAAGGCTTAAATTCTACTTGATAGCTCTGAGGTAATGGAGCATGATTTACTCACGAAAATCATCCATTATTAAACAGACTTCCTAGCCTGATTTCCTCAACCCTTGCAAATTATTCAGAAGCATTTAGAATTTCTTCAAGATCCCACAGAGAAGAGTCCGCGTTCAGCAGACGGGAAAAAACAACCTTTATGTTTGTTGTCTGTTGGTGTGAAAGTCTTTTATTAAAGAAAGATGGAAAACAGAAGAAGGGCATAATGTAATAAAAAATGTCCTCCAGAACAGCCCTGCTTATTAACTCTTTCACCGCCAGCATTTTTGATCATACTGAATATTTTTTTGTATGAATATCTGAACATGCAATATTGTATGAACAAAAGTGAATGGGACATAAAAACGCAATCACAAGCAAAATGTCTCCAGATACATTCTCCAGCCTCATGAATCATTCTCAGATTCCCTTCTTTTTGTGTAAGATATTTTAAGCAAGATATTTGTTTTTCTATTTGTTGAGACTGTTTTAGAAATCTAAATTTCCTTGATCTTTTGACATATCCTATAAGTTTTAGAACACAAAACTTTCTCTTTAGTCTAAAAACAGCTTATATTAAAGCCAAATGTGCCACTTGTTGATGTAATAGTGTGGCTAAACACCACCTCCGCAGAAGATCAATGCCTGCTTACATTGCTGCCTGTTTAGCCCCACCCACTGATTCTACATCTCACCTTTTTAACCCTGCCCACCAATTCAACATCTCTGCCTGTTTATCCCCACCCCCTGATTCTACGTCGCTGCCTGTTTAGCTCCGCCCACCAATTCTACATCGCTGCCTGTTTAGCCCTGCCCACTGATTCTACGTCGCTGCCTGTTTAGCCCCACCCACTGATTCTACATCGCTGTCTGTTAAGCCCCACCCACCAATTCTACATTGCTGCCTGTTTAGTCCTGCCCTCCAGTTTTACAATGCTGTCTGTTTAGCCCCACCCACTGATTCTACATTGCTGCCTGTTTAGCCACGCCCACTGATTCTACATTGCTGCCTGTTTAGCCCCACCCACCATTTCTACATCGCTGTCTGTTTAACCCTGCCCTCCAGTTTTACATCACTGTCTGTCTAGCCCCACCCACCGTTTCTACATCGCTGTCTGTTAAGCCCCACCCACCAATTCTACATTGCTGCCTGTTTAGTCCTGCCCTCCAGTTTTACAACGCTGTCTGTTTAGCCCCACCCACTGATTCTACATTGCTGTCTGTTTAGCCCCACCCACCGTTTCTACATTGCTGTCTGTTTAGCCCCACCCACTGATTCTACATTGCTGCCTGTTTAGCCCCGCCCACAGATTCTACATTGCTGTCTGTTTAGCCCCACCCACTGATTCTACATTGCTGTCTGTTTAGCCCCACCCACCGTTTCTACATTGCTGTCTGTTTAGCCCCACCCACTGGTTCTACATTGCTACCTGTTTAGCCCCGCCCACAGATTCTACATTGCTGTCTGTTTAGCCCCACCCACCGTTTCTACATTGCTGTCTGTTTAGCCCCACCCACTGATTCTACATTGCTGCCTGTTTAGCCCCGCCCTCTAGTTCTACATCGCTGCCTGTTTAGCCCTGCCGATTCTACATCACTGCTTGTTTGTCCTCCAATTCTACATCGCTGCCTGTTTAGCCCCAACCACAGATTCTACATCACTGCCTGTTTAACCCCACCCACTGATTCTACATTGCTGCCTGTTTAGCCCCGCCCTCTAGTTCTACATCACTGTCTGTTTAGCCCCACCCACTGATTCTACATTGCTGCCTGTTTAGCCTCACCCTCTAGTTCTACATCGCTGCCTGTTTAGCTCCGCCCACAGATTCTACATCTGTCTGTTTAGCCCCGCCCACCAGTTCAACATCGCTGCCTGTTTAGCCCCGCCCTCCAGTTCTACATCACTGCCTGTTTAACCCCGCCCACAGATTCTACATCTGTGTCTGTTTAGCCCCGCCCTCCAGTTCTACATCACTACCTGTTTAGCCCCGCGCACAGATTCTACATCACTGCCTGTTTAACCCCACCCACTGATTCTACATTGCTGCCTGTTTAGCCCCACCCTCTAGTTCTACATCGGTCTGTTTAGCTCTGCCCACAGATTCTACATCTGTGCCTGTTTAGCCCCGCCCTCCAATTCTAATTCACTCCATGTTTAGCCCCACCCACAGATTCTACATCACTGCCTGTTTAGCCCCGCCCACAGATTCTACATCACTGCCTGTTTAGCCCTGCCGATTCTACATCACTGCTTGTTTGTCCTCCAATTTTACATCGCTGCCTGTTTAGCCCCACCCACAGATTCTACATCACTGCCTGTTTAACCCCACCCTCTAGTTCTACATCGCTGCCTGTTAAGCTCTGCCGATTCTACATCACTGCTTGTTTGTCCTCCAATTCTACATCACTCCCTGTTTAGCCCCACCCACAGATTCTACATCACTGCCTGTTTAACCCCACCCACTGATTCTACATCACTGCCTGTTTAGCCCCACCCACAGATTCTACATCACTGCCTTTTTAACTCCGCCCACCAATTCCACATTTCTGCCTGTTTAACCCCACCCACAGATTCTACATCACTGCCTGTTTAACCCCACCTACTGATTCTACATCACTGCCTGTTTAACCCCACCCACAGATTCTACATCACTGCCTTTTTAACTCCGCCCACCAATTCCACATTTCTGCCTGTTTAACCCCAACCCACAGATTCTTCATCACTGCCTGTTTAACCCCTCCCACTGATTCTACATCGCTGCCTGTTTAGCCCTGCCCTCTAGTTCTACATCTGTCTGTTTAGCTCCGCCCACAGATTCTACATCTGTGTCTGTTTAGCCCCACCCACCAGTTCAACATCGCTGCCTGTTTAGCCCCGCCCTCCAGTTCTACATCACTGCCTATTTAGCCCCACCCACAGATTCTACATCACTGCCTGTTTAACCCCACCCACTGATTCTACATTGCTGCCTGTTTAGCCCCGCCCTCTAGTTCTGCATCTGTCTGTTTAGCTCTGCCCACAGATTCTACATCTGTCTGTTTAGCCCCGCCCACCAGTTTAACATTGCTGCCTGTTTAGCCCCGCCCTCCAATTCTACATCACTCCATGTTTAGCCCCACCCACAGATTCTACATCACTGCCTGTTTAACCCCACCCAATGATTCTACATCACTGCCTTCTTAACCCCGCCGACCACTTCCACATTTCTGCTTGTTTAGCCCCATTTGATATGTACTGAGTGTTTATGTGTCCATATACAACTGTTAACCAATCTACAGTCCGCCACGCCTGTTAAACAGAGCGTTCTGATGAGAGGGGTCAAAACAGGACACAAAATAGCCTATTGTATCTAAATTATTATTTTTTTATGTAAAAATCTTGATATCATTATGAGTTATCATTATGATTATCAGAGAACTGTACAGAATAATAAAAGAAGGCAGTTCATGACCCCTTTAAATGCTAGCTGTGTTTTTGTTATAAAATACAAGTGACCTATTTTACTACTACTTTACTGTTATAAAAGAACCTAATTAATATGCTAATTTTCTAAGCACTGATAATTCACGTATCATTAAGAATTAGGCTGTTCTCAGAGGTACTGCATGCAGTTCGGCCGCTGTGCCATCGTTATGCAGAGCCCAGATTTGCTCTACTATCCAGAACCATCACTGCTGTTCCTGCCAAGTGCTTTGATGTAAAGCCATGAAGTGTCTGATAGAGGGATGCAACTCTTTTGTTATGTTAACCAGCCTCTGTGTGGCTTTTAACAGACAACAGGACTACACTGAGTGGCCTACATCTTGCTTTAGGCTCTCAGGAACAGCAGTTGCATTGTCTTTTTAGAACAATTAATGTGACGTGACTGAACCATCTGAAGCATTTTTTAATAGCGTGCTTAAACATCCTGAGTGGCCTGACAACAGCAACAGTGGCTCAACAAATAGTGACAGTGGAATGAGTTGGGGGCTGTCCGTTAAATAGAACCATTAGAGGAGTGGTCAGGACACCTGTTTGACAAAAATCATAATTGTTTTCAATTTCTTTACACTCACACTTTAGCTGTCAATGTGCAATTAATATTTGAACACATAAGTCTGTGATACAGACTGAAATTCACCTTAAACAACTGCAAAAAAATTCTTAAGTAAGAAGTTCTGTAAAATGGATAAATATACCTGAGAACCTTATATTAGATTATATTAAATTACTTAAATTCGTTATTTTTTTCATTGACATTTTCTTTAAAAAATTGTTACCCTATAATTTATTTAGTTTGTAAGAGAAGAAATTGCCAGTAGGTAAAATAAAAAATAAAAATAAAAGGGAAAACTTTTAATAAAATAATAATACTAAAAAAAAAAATCTTAATCTATATTTTCCAAGAAAACATACTAACATCCTGTAAAAAAAGTAGATAAATATACTTTAAAATATAATATTAAATTGTTCAAATTTAAATCTATCCTAAATCTAAAATCTTAAACCTATAATTAATTTAGTTTGTCGTTGCCAGTAGGTAAAATAAAATAAAAAATACTGTAAAAACTGAATCTGTATTACATCCTGAAAAAAAAGATAAATATATTGAAGCAAGATAGATATAAAATAGATAATATACTTGAAGCATATGAGTGCTTTCCCCCCCTTTATTGGCAAACTGTTTTTGAAAAAGTCATAAACCAAAATCATAAACATCCATTCATTCATTAGGTAAATACAGACATTCTGTAAAAAAGTATACTTGAGAAGCAAAAGATAATATTGAATTACTCAAGTTTTTAAAAATATTTTTTATTTGATAGTAAATAATCTTTTATTTATCTTTCATATATAAAGGCTTTAATATATTTAAAGGCTGTAATATCCAAAATATTTTATAATTTCAGACAGATTATTTAACAAAATTACTTAAGAGCCCTCATTTGCTCCCTTTAGTCATGATTAAAATTCAAATATAAATGCTTAAATTAACAGTTAGAGTCACAGTAGCAGCCAAAACTGAGCAGGTTGTTAATTATGGATCAGGTCTTGGTTTAGTGGGGGTTTATTGTGGGCTCTGAATGACCTGAGGCCTCAGTAACTGAATGACTGAATGACTGCATACGCTCCTTGTGGACCATGAGCAACCTGCAGCTTGACATGATATGAGATCTGTAATGTCTACTCAAGCTGTCCTCGACATACACACGCAGACATTTAAAGGCCGCTTGAAGTGTACTCTGCCACTCTTTTCCTCTCCAGTGTCCCGAGTGTCATACGGAAGCAATTAAACACATGTAAAGGTAATGCATAGACCTTGACGCTGGATTTCAAATGCACACTCATGCATTATAAATGACTGCCATTAATAATGAATGAGTGTACAGTTACTTGTAGAGACATGTTGTGCACAACCATTATGCAAATGATTAATGACTTACAGCAATAGTACAACATTTGCCACCAAATCTTGTTGAGAACGTTTAGATCAGTAAGTATGACTCTCAAACACAGCTGGGTTTGTGTTATGAAACATTTGTTTAAAGTGAACATCGAGGTATATGCAGACACAGAGCATTTATTGCTGCACTACCCATAATGCCCTTTGGCTGTTGTTTGTTGAAACCAAAGCACAATGTAGAATACACAGCATGATAGTTAGAGCTGCACCAATGAAACAGATGGCAGAGAGAGGAGTGGTACATGCATCGTTCTGGTGGCTCTGTTTGCCTTTATCCTTTTGGCTTCAGTATATCATCATATTAGGAGATTGCACAGTGCAAAACGTGAGCACATATGTGACCCTGGACCACTTCATAAGCATCAGTTTTTTAATTTGAGGTTTTTGTTGATGTATGGTTTGTTAGAATAGGACAATATTTGGCTGAGATACAACTATTTGAAACTATTTGAGTGTGCAAAAAAAATCATAAATATTGAGAAAATCACCTTTAAAGTTGTCCAAATTAAGTTTTTAGCAATGCATATTACTAATCAAAAATTAAATTTTGATATATTTAACGTAGGAAATTTACATAATCTCTTTATGGAACATGGACTTTACTTAATATCCTAATGATTTTTGGCATAAAAGAGAAAAAGATCATTTTGTCCCATACAATGTATTGCTGGCTATTGCTACTTATGACTGGTTTTGTGGTCCAGGGTCACATATATAATTATAATACTATACAGAAGTTTGGAGGTTTTAAAAGTAGTCTCTTATGTTCAGGCTGCATTTGTATGATCAAAAATATTTAAATGTATTGTAAATGTAATTTATTCCGTTTTCAGTTTTCAGTGTTGAAAAAATTTGAGCTGCTTAATTTTTTTTGTTGAAACCTTGATCTTTAGTTTTTTTGATGAATATAAAGATCTAAAACAACACCATTTATTAAGATAAAATAAAATAAAATAAAATGAATAGGTAAAAAACAAATGACAGTAGTAGTACAGATTAACTGGCCTAAAATAAATATATTATTAAAAAATATTTTAATTGGTATTTTTATTTTGTTATCCTAGATAAATATACTTTATAAGAAAAATATGTATGAAATAGCATGATAACAGATTGTCTTAGTTAGAAAATAGATTTTCTTCTATTTTATTTAAATTTAACTGACTTTTTCTGCTGATCAAAATTTTGGGATTGGAATGTTTTTTTGGAAGGTTTTCTGCTCTTCAAGGCTGCATTTATTTGATTTAAAATACAGGGGGAAAAAACTGTATAAATATTATTATATAATATATAAATATTATTTAAATTTATAAGAGTGGGTTTCTATTTTAATATACGTTAATATATAATTTATCCCTGTGATGCAAAGCTGAATATATATATATATATATATATATATATATATATATATATATATATATATATATATATATATATATATATTGGAACATGTGATCCTTTTTTCAGGATTCTTTGATGAATAAAATGTTAAAAAGAGCTAAATTTATTTAAAATAATATTTTCTAACAATATACAGAACCCTTCAAAGTTTGGAGTCAGAAATGTTTTTCTCTCTATCTATCTTTCTTTCTTTCTTTCTTTCTTTCTTTCTTTCTTTCTTTCATTTTTTCTTTCTTTCTTTTTCTTTTTTCTTTCTTTAATTTCTTTCTTTCATTCTTTCATTCTTTCATTTTTTCTTTCTTTCTTTCTTTTTTTCTTTTTCTTTTTTCTTTCTTTCATTCTTTCTTTCTTTCTTTCTTTCTTTCTTTCTTTCTTTCTTTCTTCAAAATAAATTAGTACTTTTATTCAGCATGGACGTGTTAATTTGATAAAAAGTGATAGCAAAGACCTATATTGTTAAATAGATTTCTATTTTTAATTAATGCTGTTCTTTTTAAACTTTCATTTTTTTTTTTTTTTTTTGGATTCTTTCCTGGAAAGAAAAAAAAAATTGAGGAAGAAATTGAAATATTCTATAATATTATAAATGTCTTTCACTGTCATTTTTTTTTTTTTTGGAACATGTAATACTTTTTTCATTATTCTTTGATTAATAAAATGTTAAAAAGAGCAGAATTTATTTAAAATAGAAATATTTTCTAATAATTTACATGACCCTTCAAAGTTTGGGGTCTGTAATGTCTTTTCTTTTTCTTTCTTTCTTTCTTTCTTTCTTTCTTTCTTTCTTTCTTTCTTTCTTTCTTTCTTTCTTTCTTTCTTTCTTTCTTTCTTTCTTTCTTTCTTTCGTTCTTTCTTTCATTCATACCTTCTTCAAAATAATTAGTACTTTTATTTAGCAAGGATGTGTTAACTTGATAAAAAGAGTTCTATTTTGAATAAATGCTGTTCTTTTTAACCTTTTATTCGTCAAAGAATCCTTAAAAAAAAAATCACGTTACAAAAACAAATATTAAGCAGCTGTTTCCAAAATTGATAATAAATCAATTGATCTTGAAATGGAACATTGATGAGTATTTTTTTAAGACATTAAAAAAAATAAACATAATTAATTTAAATTCATTTGTAATTTCCATCTTTTGGGGGATTCTTTCATAGAAAGAAAAAATAGAAATATTCTATAATATTATTAAATGTCTTTCACTGTATTTTTTTTTTTTTTTTTTTGGAACCTGTAATATTTTTTCAGGATTCTTTGATGAATAAAATGTTAAAAAGAGCAGAATTTGTTTAAAATGACCCTCGGGATGGTAATAAATGTCTTTGGTCTTTATTGCACAGGTGCCACCAAAGACATGGGGAAGATGTTAGGTGGAGAGGAGGAGAAGGACCCTGATGCCCAGAAGAAGGAGGAAGAGAGGCAGGAGGCGCTAAGACAGCAAGAAGAAGAGCGAAAGGCCAAACACGCTCGTATGGAGGCCGAGAGGGAAAAGGTCAGACAGGTCATTCGAGACAAGGTACGCTTTCCACATTTCCCATCTTCACTTCAGCTCCCTGTGACGGCTGATTAGACTGAGACCAGACGTTGGGAAACATGGGAGTGTTTGCTAATTGCTAATCAATTTTGAACTAAAGCAGGATGAAGCCATTATACCTTGATGACAGGACTTAAAGATTAATGCGTGTGTGGGAATAACACATTAAATCAGAATCTCCATTACCCTTTAATGAAATGTCACATTTGCAGGAGGTCTTAATGCCACCTAATTACAGCTAATTGAACAGCTCATTCTTAAGAGAGGAAAACAGCGGCAGCGTTAGCCAGAAGTATCAAGTCATTACAGGGTCAAGCACGATCCTAAATGTGACACTGGACCACAAAACCAGTCATAAGAATCAGTTTTTCGAAATTGAGGTTTATCATCTGAAAGCTTAATAAATAAGCTTATGGTTTGTTAGGATAACAGGCTTGTGCACAATTCAGAATTTCAGAATTGGCCGCCATTCAATTCATGAGTTGCAATTTGAATTGAATTGACTCCGCCCCACAGGAAGTTGAATTTGAATTGGAGTTGGAATGACAGGAAGTGGAATTAAATTCATGGCAATTCAAAGACATTCCACACAGTCATACAACAGAAAGAATGTGTTGAATCTCACTTACAATTACATTCATTTTGTAATTTAATAGCACATTTTGTTCCAACATATAGATAATGACCAAATTCTTGAAATAAATGACTCCCTCAATGTTTGATTAATTTTGTTCAAAATGTTATTTTCATTTCAAAGTAATCAAATAGCACAGTGTAATCTGTACAAGTAGTTCAAACTAATATAATTTATTGAATATGTAATGAAATCATATCTGACATATATTGTAAAGCTTCATTGTTGAACACTTCACTTGTGTGTATGAATTTCTTTGAATTTGTATTGAATTGCAATTCTGCTTCCTTTAATTCAAATTCGAATTGTAATTCTAGATCCTGTTTTTGACATCAATTCAAATTCAAGAATTGAATTGTAATTTAGGAGTCATTCTGTATTGTGCACAAGCCTGTAGGATAGGACTATTTCAAAATCTGCCATCTTAGGGTGCAAAAAAATCAAAATATTGAGAGAATCGGTTTTAAAGTTGTCCAAATGAAGTTCTACGCGATACATATTACTAATCAAAAGTTAAGTTTTGATATATTTACAGTAAGGAAATTTACCAAATATCTTCATGGAACATGATCTTACTTAATATCCTCATGATTTTGGCATAAAATTAATGATGGCATAAAATTTCCCATTAAAATAAAGTTTCCCAATTAGGTTTCTTTCATGAACAGAAAATTAAAAATAAATAAATATATTGAAATGTTGAACAGTTGGGCTGCTTCATATTTTTGTATAAACCTTAGTATAGACTTACTGAAGCTCACCTAAAATACTGCAAAACATATTTTAATTGATATTTTTGTCTTTTTCCACTCAAAACATCCTTTAAACCAGACAAATATACTTGATAAACAAAATTAGTAAGAAATAGCATGATAACAGATATATCTAAATATATTTGGTAACACTTTATTTTACGGTTTTTGCTTATTAGCATGCATATTACTAGAATATTAGCCATTTATTAGTACTAATTAAGCACATATTACTGCCGTATTCTACATGACCTTATTCTACATCCCTAATCCTACCCAATACCTAAACTTAACAACTAGCTTACTAACTATTAATAAGCAGCAAATTCGGAATTTATTGAGGGAAAAGTCGTAGTTAATAGTTAATAAGTGTTCCCTATTCTAAAGTGTTACCATATATTTATATTTGTCTTCCCTATTTGGCAAATTGTTTTCCCCCTCTATTTTATCACTTTTAATTTACTTTGTGTGTGTGTGTCTGTGTAAAAACAATAAAATAATCTTAAGGTTAACAAAATAAAATATTCTTAAAAAATATATATATAATGGGAATTTTTGGGGCATTGGAATTTTAGACATGAATTTTTATTTATATTTTAATGTAAAACAGGATACAAATTGATACAAAAACAATATAAAAATATATTTTTAATTGTTATTTTTGTTGTTTTCCACTCAAAACATCCTTTAAACAAGATAATTATATTTGATAAGCAAAATATACAAGAAATAGCATGATACATGATATATTTATGTATTTATATATATAAATCTGGAATCTGAGGGTTTTAAAATGAAAAAATATATATATTGAAATGTTGAACAGTTGGGCTGCTTCATATTTTTGTGTAAACCTTTATTTTTTTCTAAACCTTTAAAGTTTTTCCTTGGTTATTTGATGAATACATAGATGACAGTAGTATAGACTTACTGAAGCTCACCTAAAATACTGCAAAACATATTTTTAATTGATATTTTTGTCGTTTTCCACTCAAAACACTCATTCTTGAGGGTGCAAAAAAAATCTAAATATTGAGAGAATCGCCTTTAAAGTTGTCCAGATGAAGTTCTAAGTGATGCACAGTATTACTAATCAAAAATTAAGTTTTGATATATTTACAGTAAGAAAATTTACAAAATATCTTCATGCAACATCATCTTTACTTAATATCCTAATGATTTTTGGCATAAAATCATATTTAAAGCATCATTTTATAATTTTGATCCATACAATGCATTTTTGGCTATTGCTACAAATATTCCTGTGCTATTTGAGCACTTGGTATTTTATTTTATCCATAAATAATACCATTCCTCAAAGCTCTATTGTTTATCACAGCATTTTTAATAATCCACTGCTCCTGTTTTTATCATGTTTAATTGTCACTTCATATTTGATGTATGTTTATCTAGTACGGACTAAAGAAGAAAGAAGAGAAGGAAGCAGAGGAGAAAGCGGCTATGGAACAAGCATGCGAAGGCTCCTTGACTCGCCCCAAAAAGGCCATCCCAGCAGGCTGCGGGGCGGATGACGACGAGGACGAGGAGAGCATTCTAGACACCGTTCTCAAATTCCTGCCCGGACCTCTGCAGGACATGTTTAAAAAGTAACAGACACGAAGCTGTTTCTCAAGAAAGATGGGTGAGGGGGGATTTTTGCCAAACAGGTGAAAGGCTTTTCACTGCCTTGACAAAATTTTATTTGTTTCTTTCTTACGGATAGATATTCAAATCATAACCCAACAACGTTTGGTCTTTCACTGCCATTCAGGTTCAAATTGTTTACATTTTCTATAGATCTCTGTGTTTGTTTACTGATCACCAAGGTCTCTGATACTAGTTATCTGCCTTAGGCACTGAACGATCAGCCCCACGATAACAGCACATTACAGGTTGAGCTCTGGCACTGGCGATATGATGATTACTTCATTTTTAAAGGCTAGCTTGATTATAACTGTTCCTTTTTTCACAGAGAAATTGTGCAGAATGCAGCCGTAATGCTTTCAGTAGTGCATGAGGTCAAAATCTCACTATATGGTGAATTACACATTGCCATTTGTTAAAATGGAAGACGCTGATATACTGTCTTAGATGTGCCACATTAGACCACCTGAATGCTCAAATGGTTTGCAGCCTGGCAGTTCTCAATTGTCTGTGATGTATTGTTATTTATTTTTTATCTGAGTTTTGTTAGTGTGAATCAAAACTTGATTTGACCACAAGTAATATTCACATTAGCCTTGCCAGCAAAGATCAGGAAAAGCTCAGTAAGTGCAAACCGGACCAAAATAGTCTCTACAATTAAAAGTTATTCAGGACGATTTAAGATCTTGAAACCGTATTGTCAGTCAGGGTTTCACAGCACATTCATCATTTCCAAAACAAGCAGATCTGATGTTAGATCACTCACACATGACAATCAGAACTGGTCTCATACAAAAATGAAAAAGAATCATATTTTGTTTGTTATTTGTAGATTTCACATCAAAAGTTTTTTTGAAAGCAATTTAAACATGGCTCACAAAATATTTGAGATGTTCTATAATATTATGTAGAGGTCTGACCTGAATTCTAATGTGTACAGAAATGTAAAAAATAATTGTAACCTTTTTTCTCAAAATTCTTTTTTTTCCTTGCAGTTGTGAGTCTCTCTTACAATTGAGATTTTTCAGTCTCAGAATTTAGAATTGTGAGATGTAAACTCAGAATTGCAAGATGTAAATGACAAGAACAATAGAGTTTTAAGTTTATTGTGAACAATTCTGACTTTCTTCATAATTCTGGGGAGTTCCGAGAGAGTTCTGAAATATTTTGTTTTAAGTAATTGTAACTTTTTATCCCAAAATTATTTTTTTCTTTGCGGTTGTGAGTTTATATCTTACAGTTCTGACTTTTCATCTCAGAATTGTGAGGAAAAAAGTTTGAATTGTGAGACTGATTTCTTGTTTTGCAAGAAAAAACAAAACATGGTTCACAAAATATTTAGCTGAATATGTATGTAAAGATTAAAAGTCGCAATTACCTTAAAAATATGGAAAAGGGCCTCCATAGTTTTTGAAAATAATTATTTGTTTAATCCGTTTAACCCGTTTATTGATATAGTTCGCACAAAAGTGAGCATTTGCTAAAAATGAACTAACTTAAAGGCCACACTGTAAAAAAAAATGCAATTTGTTGAGTAAACTTAAAGTAATTTGTTACCTTGCTGCCTTCAAATTTTAAGTTCAGTCAGCTCAAATACGTTTAATCAACCTGAAATGTTAAGTTGTACTAAGACACAACTTAGATATTTGAGTTGACTTAACAAAAAATTTGGTTTGTTAAACTTACAAGCTGGGTAAGTTGTCACTTAGTACAACTTAACATTAAAGGCTGACTAGACTTTTTTGAGTTGACTGAACTTAAAATTATAAGGCAGCCAGGTAACAAATTATTTTTTTCAAATTGTTTTTACAGTGCATCCAAGATGTAGACAAGATTGTTTTTTCATCAAAAATAATTATTAATCAATGAAAATATATACTAAATTAATACTAGGAATGCATGAGCTTCAATCACAACAGTAAAAAATACCAAAGAGAGAATAAACTGCATGTTGAATGAACTGTTACTTCAATACAATATTTTGAGAAACCATTATATTCATACATCTGATGAACAACAATCATTCCTGCTGTGAAACACAATATATCAACATGGTGATTTATAAAAATACTGCCCAAAATAATCTTACTGCTGGAAAAATCTGTGGGGTTGCAAATATGATAACTTAAGGCTTTTTATTTCAATTAAATTACGTTTTTAAGCATTTAGGAAACACTGCCATTTGATAAACATGTTGGACGCATATTTTTGGCTAAATGTTTACATGAATGTTTATGAAAACTGGGCTAAAGAGGCAAACATATTTTGTAAAGTAATGCTCAAATGAGTATTGTATTGCATGATGGGAAATATCAACCAATAGATAAGTTTTCATGACAAAAAGTCAGTAGTTGTATGTTTTCCATACAATATCAGTCAGATGAAAAATGTGTCCCTTTTTAAACTCTGTTAGCAAATGATATGCCTACAGGAATGTATCCTTATCCATTAGGCTGGTTGTTCTGTGATCAAAATGCTTTTAAGATTGTAAAGTTTGCTTAACAAAAAGAAAAAGAAAAATCTTAGTAAGAACAGAATGACATCCTTTAGAAAAACACATTGCTACTCTCAAGTAGAATTTGATTTTAGCAGTACGCAAGTGTGTTTTTTAAATTCAACTATAAGGAAAGAATGAGATTGACTTTTTCATTTTTGTAGTGCTAAAAGGTTTTTCACTAGTCAAAGCCATATTGTTAGACTGCAATAATTAATGAAAAAAATAATCATCTTGTAGTCATGCATCTGTAAAAATATGTTCTAAAAATCTATTTAACTCTTCATGGTGTGTTTCAGAAAGTGTATATACTTTCCGTAGAGCGAGAGAGTCTTTTAAAAAGATCGCTACTGTAGTACGGTCTACTGTATGTGCTGTATGTTCTCAATGTAAGTGCGTCTGTATCTGTTTGTGCTGTACAATGTTATTTCATGTTGTACTGTTGATGTGTTTATGTGTGTACAGTCTAAAGCAGGCTGTGTCCGCTGTCGTGAAAAGACGGTGGAATCGGGGTATATGGGAGTCCTTATGTTCATGTATGCATGCAGATGAATTTTGCATTAAATACCAAATCCGATTGTCAGGTTGTACCTTTTTATGTATCGCTGTCCCTGCAACAGAAGCTGCACCCTTTATCCAGGGATTAGTTCCCATCTGCTTAATGGGATGTGATGAATTATCAGGCCTATCATTCAGGTTGTTTGGTTGACAGAACGGAGAGAACATTTCAAAACAGTTGATGCTACTCAACTAGGGTCATTTCTAGTCAGTTATCATTCACAACTTGATGAAAGTGTGATATTATATTAGTTGTATTTTCTAGTATACCTCTTGGCATAAATATGACATGTCAACACAATGCAGTTGTTCATAACTTTATGACATTTAAACACCCTAGAAAGTATTTGGACACTTTTGGTTGTACTTAAATGAGATCATAATCATAAGATATAAAATATCAAGCCAAGTGTCATTTGCAAACAATTGATTCTACACCTGTTCAATACGTTTTTTCATTTTTGTTATACAATGCACAAAGTAATTCATACATGTTTAAGTGCAGCTCACCTGTTCAGATACTTTTTGAGGTCTGATTGATTTCCTACAGAATCAAAACGCTTTAGGTGTCAACTCCTACTTTATTGAAACTTCCATTGTTTCATATGTATCAGACATTTCATTTTATGTAATTTTTCTATTACATGAAGATTACATAATAAACTGGGTAAAAGGGCTGACTGTGTTGGTGATTCTGTAATCTTTTTAAGACGCTGTTGGACTGTAGATGTCTAGCAGTAGAAAACAAATCATTTATGGATCTGAAATTATTTTAATGATGACTTCTGTTTCTTTGGTCGAACATATCCGTTTATTGATATACAGTAGTCAACATTTGAAGTGGATCAAAACCTTTCATCAAGGGTGTCCTAAAAACAAAAACAACAGCTGTTCTTGTCTTAGGACAACTTTAATTAACTTTTTTTTGATCCACTTCAAATGTTGACTACTGTAGTTCACCCAAAAGTGAGCATTTGCTAAAAATGAACTAACTTAAAGGCCACACTGTAAAAAAAAAAAAAAAAAAAATAGTAAACTTAAAATAATTTGTTACCTTGCTGCCTTAAATTTTTAAGTTCAGTCAGCTCAAATAAGTTTAGTCAACTTGAAATGTTAAGTTGTACTAAGAGACAACTTAGATATTTGAGTCGACTTAAAAAAATTGGTTTGTTAAACTTAAAAGCTGGGTAAGTTACCTGGCTGCCTTAATATTTTAAGTATTTTGAATCAACTCAAATACCTAAGTTGTCACTTAGTACAACTTAACATTTTAAGTTGACTAAACTTTTTTGAGTTGACTGAATTTAAAATTATAAGGCAGCCAGGTAACATTTTATTATAGGTTGATTCAACAAATTGTTTTTACAGTGCATCCAAGATGTAGACAAGTTGGTATCTTCATCAAAACAGATTTGGAGAAATGTAGCATTATACCACTTGCTCACCAATGGATCCTCTGCAGTGAATGGGTGCCGTCAGAATGAGAGTCCAAACAGCTAAAAACATCACAATAGTCCACAAGTAATTCACACCACTCCAGTCCATCAGTTAACAATTGGTGAAGTGAAAAGCTGTGTTTGTAATAATAATAATAATAATAATAATAATAGTAAGTCATTATAATGACTTTTTAACATTTTAACCATTGCTTTCTCCAGTGAAAAAGTGGCAAACAGAAGAGAAATATGCACAGATTAAACACAGGCCATGATGTTTACAAGTGAAAACAGTCCAAACTCGGATCTAAGCAAATAAGTGGGTGGATCTTGATGTGATAAGACAACAGAAGATGGACTTTTTCACTGGAGGGAGTGTTATTCCGGATCATGGACTTGGCCAGAAAATTAAAGATAAAATGCTTTAACAATAGATTTTTACTTCACAAGACTTTAACTGTTGGACTGGAGTGGTATGGATTGCTTGTGGTGTTTTTATCAGCTGTTTGGACTATAATTTTGACGGCACCCATTCACTACAGAGGATCCACTGGTGAACACATGATGCTCGATTTCTCCAAATCTGTTACGATGAAGAAACCAACTCATTTATATCTACATCTTGTTTTTTCAAAACCGATTTGGATTGGAGAAATGTAACATTTCATCACTTGCTCATCACTTTATCCTCTGGAGTGAATGGGTGTCGTCAGAATGCGAGTCCAAACAGCTGATAAAAACATCACAATAATCCACAAGTAGTCCACACAACTCCAGTCCATCAATGAACGAATTGTGAAGCCATGGACTGGAGTGGTACGGATTGCTTGTGGTGTTTTTATCAGCTGTTTGGACTCTAATTCTGACGGCACCCATTCACTCCAGAGGATCCATTGGTGAATAAGTCATGCTAAATTTCTCCAAATCTATTTTGATGAATAAACAAACTTGTTTACATCTTGAACATTATCAGCACATTGTCATTCTTGGGTGAATTATGCCTAACATAAAAAATGAATACAAAAGAGTACTGACAATTTTGTGATGAATATGATAAATACACAGCACAATGACATTTCATTGATGAATATCCATGAGATTTCAGTGAACTAACAACAGCTAAAGTCACAGCCTGTGAAATCATATTGAGATGTTTTAATATTTAATCAATATATAAAAGAGTAATGATGCTCTAAACTAAAAGTGTCTATGTTAAGGGCTATGTTTCACATTTCTAGTAAACCATTTGGTTGGTTCGGACCAAACATTTGCATGCTTTAATTTATTTCAAGAATGGAGGAAAATGAGTCATTTGTTTTCATTCTTTGGCTGTGAATGCATGATACCATTAAAAATTGCTATTTTTTACTTTAGCGCTGTCCGTGTATGCGCATAAATAAGGAAAGACTTTGGATGAATCACTGCTAACATTCAATTGATTAAAAATATCCTTGAACTGCCACAGTACCCTTCAACACTGTCAGCTGGGGAACTGTCAACCTGCAGGCCATGACTGGTCTTTTTGTTTCAGCATTAGAAAATATTAATCATTTTGTACATATCAGGTGTATTGGATTTTAGAAATACCTAATCTAATACATGACAAATGCCATTTATGTAGGCTTTGGACATGCATGTTTTCTCATCATACTGTATGTTTATTATTGAATAACTGAGTTTGTGCCATAATTTTGTGGCTGTACAGGATGACAATAAAAGCAGAGGTCTAAACTATTCAACTTGAGCTCGTTTCTGTTGTCAGGGACCTGAATGAGTTTGTAACAGTTCATTTCAGTTTTAAGTCGTTTCTTAAACATATGTAAAATACTGGTACATATGATTTATAACACTTTTATTCTCTTGCTGTGGTTTGTAAAACAACTTTAGAATGTCATTTCTTTAAAAAAGCAATTACAAACCATATGGAAATGTAACTTTAGTAGAATGATTTACTGTTTACTGCATTTCTGATCATTTGCCATGAACTCTGGGTCAGAATAAACAACTACTTCACATCAAAATGAACCTCAGCAACCTTTCAGCTTTATCTGGTCAGATGATCATGTTTATCAAAACTGCAATGGAAAAAAACAAGAGCGTGTTGCATTGAGACACAGATATTTGTGTGTTTCATCAAATAAGCCCTCTAGAATTTGTTATGAGCATGGTGCTGTAATTAGGCAAGTTTTTGTAAGTTTGAGTGTGAAAAAAGTGTAGTTTGGCCACAGTTTATCCCGAGGCACGATACTGTAGAATAGATGCTCATTGTGTTATTTATAGCTATAAAATTACACTTCCAAGCTGAATAGGCTTTCATGTTTCAAACTCATATAGTCAATGAGTGTGTAATGCTGTCAGCATTAAGCAATACCGTTTTTTCTTCATCAAAACAGATAAAGAAATGTTGCATTTTGTCACTTGCTCACCACTGAATCCTCTAGAGTGAATGGGTGCCGTCAGAATCAGAGTCCAAACGGCTGATAAAAACATCACAATAATCCACAAGTAGTCCACACCACTCCAGTCCATTAATTAACAACTTGTGAAGCCATGGACTGGAGTGGTACGGATCACTTGTGGTGTTTTTATCAGCTGTTTGGACTCTCATTCTGACGGCACCCATTCACTGCAGAGGATCCATTGATGAACAAGTGATGCTAAACTTCCACAAGTAATCCACACCACTCCAGTCCATCAACTAACATCTTGTGAAGACGAAGAAATCCATCATGAAGACATTTTTACTTCAAATGTTGCTTCCAGCTAAAACATGAGGATGCTGTCGGACTGTCTAGCAGTAGAAAACAAATCATTTATGGATCTGAAATTATTTTAATGATGACACACGGAGAATGTGTCTTTGGTTGAACATATCAGTTTATCAATATAGTTCACCCAAAAGTAAGCATTTGCTAAAAATGTACTAACCTAAAGGCCACACTTTCAAAAAAAAAAAAAAAACGCAATTTGTTGAGTAAACTTAAAATAATTTGCTACCTCGCTGGCTTAAAATTTTAAGTTCAGTCAGCTCAAATAAGTTTAGTCAACTTGAAATGTTAAGTTGTATTAAGAGACAACTTAGATATTTGAGTTGCCTTAACAAGAAATTGGTTGGTTAAACTCAAAAGCTGGGTAAATTACCTAAGTTGTCACTTAGTACAACTTAACATTTTAAGATGACTAAACTTTTTTGAGTTGACTGAACTTCAAATTATAAGGCAGCCAGGTATCAAATTATTTTAAGTTGATTCAACAAATTGTTTTTTTTTACAGTGCCTCCAAGATGTAGATGAGTTTGTTTCTTCATCAAAACAGATTTGGAGAAATGTAGCATTATACCACTTGCTCACCAATCTTGCTCACAACATCTTGTGAAGACGAACAAATCCATCATGAAGACATTTTTTCTTCAAATGTTGCTTCCAGCAAAAAACATAAGTCCTTTATCCATGATATTGTTTCTGAAGTGGAAAAGCCATCTTGTTTGAATCAGGAAAAAATATGCACAGATCAAACAGTTTACAAGGGATAACAGATTAAAACAGTTCTTAACAAATCCATCAGTGGATTTTGATGTGAGAAGACAAAAATGGACTGGAGAAAGCATTTTTATAGACTGTTGCAATGTTAAAATGCCTTAATAATGGTTTTGTTTCTTACAAAGACATACGTTTTTGTTTCACAAGATGTTAAGTGATGGATTTGAGTGCGGATTACTTCTGGATTATTGTGATGTTTTTATCAGATGTTTGGACTCTCATATTGACGGCAGAGGATCCGCTGGTGAGCAAGTGATGTAATGCTGCCTTTCTCAAAATCTGTTCAGATGAAGATGCAAATTTTCATTTTTGGGTGAACTATTTTTTTTAACACTTAAGAACAGACTTAAAAGTACACTAACTCATTTTCATTGCATATATCTATGTCTATCATATTTGATTATGATAAAGTTGAAAGGCTATCAAAAAAAAAAAAATGGATGAGAAGTATTTGATCCAGGGTTAAGTAATAATAATAATAATAATTTTTATTTATATAGCGCCTTTCCAGAGCTCAAGGACACTTTACAATGCATGTAACAAAGACGAGAAAATACGAACATACATTGAAAGAAACAACAATCAGTAGAGAAGCATTAGGTTAACAAACGTATGAGAAGTCAAATATAACAAACTGGAAATACTGGAAATAAGTGTGTGGAGAATGTAGAGAATGATTTTCTTATTGCATGTAAAGTAATACAACATCTGTCAAACCAAATCACTGTACATCTGTTACATTAATGAACCTAAATGACCATTTTTTGAAATGGCAAATAAAAATGCTTTATAAAAAGGTTTAAATGTTGACATTCTTGTGAAGCCCTAACAAGACTATAATCATTCAAGCACTAAAAAAGGGAGTGTCAGCAGATGGACGTCTCATAACTTTGCCTTCAAACTCTTGTTTTGACAGTAAAGCTCCCACTGATTTCCAAAAATGTATTAGGCAAGGTTATGACTGAATTTCATGAGCAAATGCTGACGTGGGACTTGCTCACCGAAGCCCACTCACGTTTATATATATCATGCTCCTATGAGACTGTAAGGATCTGATGATGACAGGTTTTGTGTTGGTTACTTCATATGCTTGTCCTACTTCTCAAACTTTCTTTTGAGCAATTATCTGTTATAAAAGCTTATGATACACTCTTAAAAATAAAGGTGCTTTAAAAGGTTCTTCAAGTGATGCCATAGAAGAACCATTTTTGGTTCCATAAAGAACCATTCAGTCAAAGGTTGTTTAAAGAACCATCTCTTTCTTACCTTTTTTTTTATTTTGAAGATCCTTCTTTCGCCACAAAGAACCTTTTGTGAAACAGAAAGGTTCTTCAGATGTTTAAGGTTCTTTATGGAACCATTTAGACGAAAAAGGATCTTCCATGGCATCGTGAAGCACCTTTATTTTTAAGAGTGTACTTAACAAACTTTGCAAAAAAATAAAAACAAACTGCTGTTAGACTGCCATTTCATATGTCAGGCTTTAAGGGTTAAGGGGAGACACTGCAGGCAAAAATACTGCTTTTTCATGCATCTGTCAAGTTTGAGATTTTGAGCTTTTTGGTTTAAGTGTTTTTTCAGACTAGTGGAAAGAAAACATCCAAAAGACACTGTTAAGTGTTTCTTTTATAGCACTTTATTTGTGTCAATAGATTTCAATTACAATACATATTTTTAAAGGCCGTTTTCTCAAAATGAGTTTTTGTCTCCTACACTGAGCCATAAATCTCCACTTCAGTAGCACTTACACACACCAAAATTAAAATTTTTATTCCAGTCTATATTCTGAAGGTTTTTACAAAGGGATTTTTTCATATATAATTTGCTTGATTTTATACATTTTTCCCCCAAAAAATGGTAAAAAAAAAAGATTTTCTATCTGTTCTAAGTTTTTTCTGAATTATGGAGTGACAAAATGAGATACCCAAAATCCCCTCTGTAAAAACTTTTGACTCTAATATGTCAAAAAAATTAAACAAAAATTTTGAAACTGACTTCATCCAGTGTTTAGATTTTTGTTCTAGAAATGTATGCAAATTAGTGCATATTTCATTAAATAATGCCTCATTTGCATATTTAAACATAACATTTTAGAAAACTTGTAATACAAAAAAATTTGCAATGTAATCAATCAACTGGGTAAGTAAGGTCATAACTATTAGTTAATTTCTTTTTACCCTATTCACCTGCAGTGTCTCACCTTAAAGAGCGAATATCCTTCTTAAGTAACTACAGTTCCAAATCCAGTCTCCTGAAGAGGCAACTAACTAGTTAAAGTTTGCACATAAGAAACAGCTTGATTGCAGTAAGAAGCGTAGTCCAATCTGAATATTTGAACACAAATAGAGCAGGAAAGTGGCCAAGCATAAAATATTGCTCCTGCATGTGAATTGCAAATTTTATTCATTCCAAAGCAGTTGAAAAAACAACGAATTGTTGAACAGACAAAGGTTATGTGGGCTGCTAATAAATTGCATGTCAAAAATGTTTTCTTTCACATCAAGCCCCATAAATTACTGGAGCAAGGATTGAAAGACAAATTGGAAGAGTAACGAAAGCCAATAATATGATTGTGGAGAAACTAATCCATTAAGACCTCAGGGACCGAGAGAGAGTCTCATAAGGGACCTGGAAGCTCTATCTATTGAAATGGAAATTAGGGGAGATACCAAAATGTGTCATGTCATTTTAACCGAGAAAAGCAGAAAGCGTTTTACTTCTACCTCTTCATTTGTGTGTTCTGCTGTGGTTTAACCTGTGGTGATTTATTATGACATGTGTAAGACAATTTTCTATTACATGAATCATGAAAAAATATGGCTTTTTTGCATCTCGGCTGGTAAAAGTCTACTTAGAATATAGATCATTCAAACTATATCTTCTATAACCTATCCTCCTCATGTAAGCAGTCCTGATAAAACACTGTGAATGTAAGTGCTTTAAGACAGATTCATTCTCTTTCAGTCAGAAATTTCATTTGTTTTATCACTGGTGGCTGTTCATAAAAATTTCTATTCTTAATATATCTGTTCATTTAAATGCAAAAACCCTCATCTGATTTTATAACCATAATACCATAACCATAATATTCTGACTCATTCTTATACAATATATTATGCAAATGTCAGACAATTTTACAATTAATTCAACATCCAAAATTGAAACAATCTAACAAACTTAGGCAGAATACTGGATGCATTTAATGTAAATTGCTGCACCATACTTGATCTTTAGCCACATGAAATATATGTTGTATAAAATGGATCAGAGAGGCTATTAACTATTTAAATGCAGTGTGAAGTTTAAAGGAATATTTCGGGCAAAAAATACAAATTTGGGGAAATATTTGCAGTGAATGGGTGCCGTCAGAATGAAAACATAAAAACATCACAATAATCCACAAGTAATCCACACCACTCCAGTCCATCAATTAACATCTTGCATGTGAAGCTGAGTGCCAGTATAACCCATTCCGGTCAGCAGGTAAATAACCATATCTTTTAGGATTTGCAGATCCGCAGCATAACGCAGTGCAAACTCTGAGCTTCCTCTTTAGAAACGCTTCTGATCCTGGAAAAAGCTGAAGGCATTACCTGCCTGGTGAAGGTTTACTGGCTTTACCTTAAGAGCAGAGAAAACGATTCAATGAGAGAATGCGATTCAAATTTCGTACAAAGGAGAATTCCATGGATTAATGTAGGATTTGTTGCATCATTCAGAACTATTTCAAATGCGCTTGGGATATAAAGCATTTGATATTGATTATGGCACTGGCATCTCAATGAAGTGGATTGCAATTGAGTTGTTTGAGTGAACGATTCAGTGACTCATTTTTAAGTTAACACAGTAAGCTAATTATTTACATTATACTTACATTTATAATGGGATTCATAAAAGCAAATAAATAATAATTTAGCCATGCACACCAATAAATTTGGGAGAACAAAGAAGAGTTTTTTCATTTATAAATTAAAGTCTTATATAATCCCAGCAAATCTAGACCTGTTTAGCAATAACCAAAAATCAATAGGATATCAGGTAAAGATCATGTTCCATGAAACTATTTTGTAAATTTCCTGCCATAAATATATCAAAAATTAATTTTTGATTAGTAATATGCATTGCTGAGAACTTTATTTGGACATCTTTAAAAATGATTTTTTTGCACCCTTAGATTCAAGATTTTCAAATAGTTTAAATAAATCTCAACCAAATTTAGCCTTATGCTAACAAACCATACATCAATAGAAAGCTTACTTATTTAGTTTTTTTTTTTTAAAGAAAAAAATTATTTTTGAAAAAATGAAAATTGAAAATGGTTACAAACATTATTTTAATTACATAAAATAGGGTTGTCTTCATGCACTTACATTAAAATAAATATTACATTAATTGTGCTTTTTGTCATCCAACAACATCCCAAATACAATAGTTTTTTTTTTTCTAGAAATTATCATGTTGTATTTGGAACGCATATGCATAAAAGAAGAGGAGTCATATCTAGTGAAACAATCTGTTATTTTCTATAGCTATAAAAAAAGTACTTTTGCAGCGATGTATGACCATTTTGAAGTTGGAGGAGAAAATGAGATGGGAGTTTTTTTGTTTGTTTGTTTTTTTTAAGAAATTAACAATCGTTTTCACTAGATAAGACCGTTTTTCCTCGGCTGGGATGGTTTAGCCCTTTGAAGCTGCATTTAAACTGCATTTTGGAAGTTCAAACTCGTGGGCACCATTGAAGTCCACTATATGGAGAACATTTCTGAAATGTTTTCCTCAAAAAACATAATTTCTTCAGGACTGAAGAAAGAAAGACATGACATCTTGGATGACAAGGAGGTGAGTAAATTATCTGCAAATTTTGTTCTGGAAGTGAACTATTCCTAATTCCGCGGGGACTTGGCAACACTGGCACAAATAGTACAGCCGCGCATGCGCACAAAAACTTCACCGCTACCGCGCGCGACTTCATCAATGAAATATTTTCACAACTGAAAAGCTCTAAGGCATTTCGTAGTGCTGAGTTGGTAACGTCGCTGTTTATGAAGCAGTTAAACGTAAAGTTTCGCTATTACTGGAGATGTTGCTGCCAAAACACGGTTGAGAGATGCACGAACTCAGGTAAGGTTAATTCACACACAATTCACACAACTAACGTTACAATTGATCTCTCTTTCTAATAACTACATTAGTCTACTTTGTATATCCGTTATATTAGCTCTAAAATGACGATTTGTTATTAGCAGCTTGAAATGGGGCATAGGATGAGATAAATTAGTTCTTTACACAAGAGTGTTTTAAGGACAAAAGCCTGTCAAATATCTTAAAAATAAAACTTGAATAATGTCTTGAGGTGTGGTAACCCTAATATAACGAAATAACTGACAGTCCATTGAATTATTAAAAAAATAAAGCATACTTCTAATGCTAGAAAATATCCCTTAGTTAATTGTTACTTAATTTAAACAAATTTATTCAATAAGAGGTAAATCCCGCCCATATAATGATGTTATTAAGTTGCTCAGCCAATCAAAATTGAAGACCAAAACTAAGCGTTTTATAAATATATATTTAATATAATGTATTAGTTTATGAAATTGTTAATGGAAAAGGTTGCATTTCATTAGAACTATAACACAGAAACAAATCCTAGTGAGTTTTGCAGCCTACCTAGAAGTAATGAACAGCTGCAAAATTAATAGTACGAAGTAAAAATTTATCTTTTTTTTTTTGTTATTTAAAAATCAACTTAAAAATTTCAAAAAGTGTTTTCATAACAAAAAGTAAAAACTATGAAATAAAAAGTCATACTTGTGTCTATTTAGATATTTTCAGAAGAAAAATTATGGCATAAAAAGTAAAAATTATGAGATTAGTAAAAATTAATTAAAAAAAAAATCCTAAATCCTTTTTTTAAATTTCAAAAGTCTGTTTCAAAAAGTGTTTATGACATAAAATGTAAAAACTATTAAATAAAAAGTCAAACCTATGTCAATTTAGACTTTTTCAGAAGTCAAAATTATAACACACTATGTTAAAATTATTAGAAAAAATATGGCATAAAAAGTAAAAAATTATGACATTGGTAAAAATTGATTTAAAAAATCCTATTTAAAAAAGTGTTTCCATAACAAAAAGTAAAAACTATTAAATAAAAAGTCATACTAATGTCAATTTAGACTTTTTCAGAAGTCAAAATTATAACATACTATGTTGAAGTTATTTATAAAATTATTACATAAAAAGTAAAAATTATGAGATTAGTAAAAATTGATTAAAAAAAATCCAAAATCTCTTTTTTATTCCAAACATTTATTTAAAAAAGTGTTTCCATAACAAGAAGTAAAAACTATTAAATAAAAAGGCATACTTATATCAATTTAGACTTCTTCAGAAGTCAAAATTATAACATACTATGTTAATTTTATTAGAAACATTATGCCATAAAAAGTAAAAATTATGAGATTAGTAAAAGTTGATTAAAAAATCCAATTTTTTTTTTTATTCCAAAAGTCTATTTCAAAAAGTGTTTATGACATAAAATGTAAAAACTATTAAATAGAAAGTCACACTTTTTAGACTTTTTCAGAAGTCAAAATTATAACTTACTATGTTAAAATTATTAGAATTAGTAAAAATAATGAGATTAGTAAAAATTTATTTTAAAAAATCCAAAATCTTTTTTTCGTTCCAAAAGTCTATTTCTAAGTGTTTATGAAATAAAATGTAAAAACTATTAAATAAAAAGTCATACTTGTGTAAATTCTGACTTTTGTATTAGTTTATAAAATTGTTAATGTTATATGAAATAATATGAAATAAAAAGTCATACTTATTTCGCTTTAGACTTTTTCAGATATCAAAACTATAACATACTGTTCAATTTATTAGAAAAATTATGACATTAGTAAAAATTGATTTAAAACAAAATCCCAAATCTTTTTTTATTCCAAAAATCTATTTCAAAAAGTGTTTTCATAACAAAAAGTAAAAACAATTAAATTAAATTATGAGATTAGTAAAAATAGAAAAAAATCATCCAAATGTTGTTTTTTTTTAAATTTCAAAAATCTATTTCAAAAATTGTTTATGACATAAAATGTAAAAACTATTACATCAAAAATCATACTTATGTAAATTATGACTTTTGTATTAGTTTACAAAATTGTTAATGGAAAAGGTTGCATTTAATTACAACTGTAAAACAGAAATAAATCCCAGTGAGTTCAGACTTAATGAGCAGCTGCAAAATGAATAGTACTAAATGTATTTAAATCTTCAACCATAAACAAAAGGATGAAAATAATGGTGATGAGCCAAAGCCTGGAAACTGGACATCACAAGGGAAATGGACTCTGCTAAATGAAATGTAATTAAGGAGCAATCGAAAGACGCCCGCAGCAGCGTGTCATATGTAGGAAGTGGCAAAGTGAGACATCCTGGAGCCTGCTGGGGTGAATCAGCAGAGAAGGGTGAGGACAGCTGCCACCAGCCAGACTGGAGGCTCCTGAAGTGGGCACGGAGGACGCGCGTGCTGTGCAAGTCTGTCACAACGGAGAAAGATTAATGATGGGGCTGCACCTAATCTCACTTACCAGCTATTCCCTGCTGACTGGAGACTGCTCCAAGTCTACAGACTACCGCCGTTTGCTCCACCTCCAGTGACCCTCCTCCACAGCCATCCCAGAGAAATCACGACGTCAGCGTTTTAGTAAGAGCCAAAGAACAGGAAAGTTCTAAATAGAGTCTTGTCATCATGGTATGGCACAAATAATAACAAAGTTATTTAAACTGCCAAGTCTGTAACCAGAACTTCATAAGCTTCTGGGAAGTTTAGGATGCTCTTCTTATAATTCCCAAGGCAATAGTTTAGATATTGTATATGTGACCATGGATCACAAAACCAGTCATAAGTAGCAGGGGTATATTTGTAGCAATAGCCAAAAATACATTGTATGGGTCAAAATGATTTAGATTATTTTTTCGATTTTTCTTTTATGCCAAAAATCATTAGGATACTAAGTCAAGATCATGTTCCATGAAGATATTTTGTAAATTCCCTACCGTAAATATATCAAAACATAATTTTGGATTAGTAATAGTAATATGCAGAACTTCATTTGAACAACTTTGAAGGAGATTTTCTCAATATTTAGATTTTTTTGCACCCTCAGATTACAGTTTTTCAAATAGTTGTATCTCGGCCAAATATTGTCCTAAGCTTATTTATTCAGCTTTCAGATGATGTATAAATATCAGTTTTAAAAAATTGACCCTTATGACTGGTTTTGTGGACCAGGGTCACATATGTTTTTGACTACACATTACCCATTTGAAGAAAGAAAGAGGCCCAAAACAAAAGAAAACAAAAAATAAATAAATAAAAAAATAACTTTTTTTATTTCAGTTTTTCTTTGAGTGCGGGACTAAAACTAAAACTTAAAAAAAAAAAAAACACACATTTTGTTAATTGAAATAAAAATAAATTAATAGAGGAAAAACATAAAACTAGAAATGTAAATAAATGAAAACTAAATAAAAATAGAAATTAATATAAAATATTAAACTAAACAAAAAAAAAAAACAAAGCACATACCTATGCGTTTGAACAAAAGATTAAGGTAAAAAAAATTAATCTTAACTATTTTATAGCGATTTTTTAATGTCAAAAATCATTAGGATATTAAGTACAGGTCATGTTCCAACATAAGTATATCAAAACTTAATTTTTGATTAGTAATATTAAAATTGTTTTTTTTTTTTTTTTGCACCCTCATATTCCAGATTTTCAAATATTGTCTTATCCTAACAAACCATACATCAATGCACAGCTTATTTATTCAGCTTTCAGATGTTGTAAAAAGGACTACACATTAAGAAAGAAAGAAAAAGGTCCAGGCCCAAAACAAAAAAACAAACAAAAAATCAGTTTTGTAACTCTTCTATTTCCATTTTGATTTTTCTTTCTCTCACATGCAGTGTAAGACTAAAACACTATTAAAGAGTATTGTTAATTGAAATGACAATATATGACAAACATAAAACTAGAAATGTAAATAGATGAAAGCTAAATAAAAATAGAAATAAATATATATATAAAAAATATTAAAGCACATAACTAAATTACTAAAACTTAAAATGTTTAAGCAAAAATGTTAAAATATTTTACATTTTAGTTTCGGTGTTAATCATGACATTTAAAAAATCACAATAAATTGTCAGTTGGCCTTTAGGTCAATTATACTTAATGAAACAATTTTATTTAAAAATACAATACATTTATTTCTATTAAAAAGGTAAACATAAAAAGAAATTCCGTATTAGACATAGTAATGCCATGCCTTGTTTCTTCTGAGCATGTGATGCCCTCTGCTGGCCTTTTCAGAAACTTAAAATACAAGGCATGCGGTTGAACAATAGTTTAAAATCAAAATATTTTTTTTACTATTTTACAGCTATTTTTCTTTTATGTCAAAAATCATTGGGATATTAAGTAAAGAACATGTTCCATGAACAGATTTGTAAATTTCCTACCGTAAATATATCAAAACGTAATTTTTGATTAGTAATATGCATTGCCAAGAACTTAATTTGTACAACTTTTTAAACTTAAAAAAAAAACTTTTTTCTCAATATTTCGATTTTTTTCCCACCCTCAGATTCTAGATTTTCAAATATTGTCTTATCCTAACAAACCATACATCAATGCACAGCTTATTTATTCAGCTTCCAGATGATGTATAAATCTCAATTTAAACAAAAATAACCCTTATGCCGTTTTGTGGTCCAGGATCACATTTCTTTTGACTAAACATTACACATTTAAAGAAAGAAAGATCCATTGTTACTCCAGATTGTTACGCTTCTATTTTTATTTTTATTTCTCTCACATGCAGTGTGAGACTAAAGCTAAAAAAAAAAAAAAAAAATTTTGTTAATTGAAATAAAAATACAATAATAGAGGGAAAACATCAAACTATAAATATAAATAAATGAATGTTAAATAAAAATAGAAATTAATATACAATATAAATTAAAAATAAATGATTAAAGCACTTAACTTAATTACTGAAACTTAAGATTTTAAGCAAAAATGTTTAAAAAATTAGTTTCGGGGTTGATCATGACATTTAAAAAAAAAGTAAATAAATTGTCATTTGGCTTTTCTTCTTATGGTTTTGTGGTCCAGGGTCATTTTTTTTTTTTTTTTTTTACTACATATTAAGAAAGTAAGAAAGATCCAGGCCCAAAACTAACAAAAAAAAAAAAAAAAAAAAATCAGTTTTGTGACTTTTCTATTTCAGTTTTTCTTTTTCCTCTCATATGCAGTGTCAGACTAAAACTAAAACTTAAAAAAAGTTTTGTTAATTGTAATAAACATAAATTTATAGATGAAAAACATAAAACTAGAAATGTAAATAAATAAAAACTAAATAAAAATAGAAAATATAAACAAACAAAAAAATAAAGCTTTTAGGTCAATCATACTTCATGAAACATTTTTATTTAAAAAATACAGTACATTTATTTCTATAGAAAAAGGTCAACATAAAAAAACGCCCATATTAGACATAGCAATGCCTTGTTTCCTTTGAGCATGTGATGCCCTCTGCTGGTCATTTCTGAAACTTGAGACACAAGTCATGCGTTTGAACAAGATTGTTAGGGTGAAAATGAAAAATGAAATCCAAAACAGTTTTTTTTTTTTTTTTTTGGTCAAAATGGCAAAAGTCAATTACGGGACAACAAAAACAAGCTCTGCGAGATTTTGGAAACAGAAGAACATATTTCTTATGTTCTATAGAGAAGCTGCAGGCAGTAGTTATTTATGCTTATCAATGATACCTTGATCATTCAGGAACTCTTCAAGTAATATGAGAGCTGAACATCAAAACATTTTTGAACTATTTACAGCTTTTATTTCAAAATAATTAGAAATCTCATACGAAGCAACAATATCGAATGAACTATCCATCAAATGAGGGGAAATAATCCTGAACACATTAAAACTCTAGGAGTCTGCTCAGGAGTCATTAGGAAGTCCAAAAAGCTTGACGGTCCCTGCCTCTCGGTTGCTGTCGTATTTGCCCTCTTTATCGTCGCAGGCGTACGCTAGCAGCGGTCTCTTTGGATGCCACGCTACAGTGAAGGTTGGAGACTCACACTGAATCTCCCAGAGCTTCTCACCTACAGCAATAACACAACAACAAACGTCAGTCGGTACAACCCAATTCAAGCTATTATGATATTTCAAAATATCTGTTTACCTGTTTCAACTTCAGCAATGTCGATGAAATGATCCTCGGAGGCTGACGCCAGCATTTTACCATCGTGACTGAAACTAAGTGTCCGCACAGGCCAGTCTAGTCTGTAGTAGGATTTAAAATATAATGAAAATATTATTTAATGTGAAAACAAAGTTGAAAGTGACCAACACAAATAAATTAATTGATTTAAAATAAATAACTTATTACAGAATCTACTTACAGGTTAGATTAATTGCATATTTCTTCTGTTTCTTACAGTGCATACATAACAAACATATGTAATAACATTGTTAAATATATTAACATTTTTGAATTAGCTTGTATTTTTATTTTAGCTTTCAGAATTTTTGCCTTTTTTTGTATTTCTGTTTAGCTTTAATTTATTTCACAGTTATATTTCACTCACTTATTCGAGTGAGTTGCAAAGGCAATATTTAAAAAAAATATAAAAAATTAATTTAATAAATAAAAAAATAAACTTTTTTGTCTTATTCGTCTATTTCAAAGTGTTTCCATGGCATAAGTAAAAACTTTTTTTTTTTAAAGTAAATATGATGAGAAGTAGTACAACTGTTTCCATGACAAAAAGTAAAAGCTATTAAATAAAGTCATACTTTTGTCCATTTTGACTGAAGTCAAAATTATGTTATACTATGTTAAAATTATTAGCAAATGTATGGCATAAAATGTTAAAATTATTAGTAAAAGCGTATTTAAACATTTTCTTAACTTCAAGTCAATAAAAAAAAAGTGTTTTTATGGCATAAAAACTTTCAAAAGTCAAAATTATAACATACCATGGTAAAATTATTAGAACAATTGACAAAAAGTAGAAATCATGAGACAAGAAAAAAACTGATTTTTTTTATTCTAAAAGTTAATTTCAAAAAGTGTTCATGATCTAAAAAGTAAAAACTATTAAATAAAAAGTCATACTTATGTCAATTTAGACTTTTTCAGAAATTATAACATACCATATTAAAATTATTAGAAAAATTATAGCATAAAAGTACAAATTCTAAGTATTAAACCTTATTTGAAAACCCAAACAAATCTTTTTTTTTATTATTTCAAAAGTATTTTTTTTTTAATGCTTATGACATAAAACACCAGATAAAATGCTAAAAAAAGTCATATGTTAATAAATTCAGAAGTCAAAATCATAATTATGAGATAAGTAGTCAAAATTATGACAAAGTAATGGTTTTGTGGTCCAGGGTCACATATGGCAAACAATATAATAATTCTGAAATAAAAAGCCATAATTATAAAATTAAATTCTTCATTTCAAAAAGTCTTTATGACATGAAATGAAACGCTACGAGATGAAAAGTCAAAATGATGACATACCAATATTGTGAGATAAAAAGTCAAAAAGATGTTGAACTAACCTGGAAAAGCAGCGCACACACACCAGCTCCTCCACGTTCCACAGGCTGACCAGCGCATCTGCACTTCCTGTGGCAAAATACTTGCCCGTGGGATCGAATTTAATGCAGATGCAGTTGGATGGATGAGCATTAATTGACTGTATGAGCTTGAGATCAGGATAACTGAAACAAAGACATAACCATGTCATTTGATTTCATGAAATCACCCAAATATTCTGCACAGCCTCTTCCAACTACAACCAAACATACCTTAATATATTAATACAGCCATTTCCGTTTGTCAGGAAAAACATGTCGTTATCATTATTCCAGGAGATCTCATTGACCTCGAACTTAAACTGCTCCTCGGCCCGGGGACGGTGCGTCTTGGCATCAATAAAAGTCACAACATCATCCTTGTTGCCTACAGCAATGGTCTGACCATCAGGACTCCAACAGATGTTGATGTTCTCCCCTAGAAGTTGTCAGAGAAAATCCCACACATGAATAACCCTCCTAATAACAACAGATATGACAGATTTAGACAGGTTTAGCGCTTCACCTTTGGTGCTGACCGTGGCCATGCATTTGGTGGTCCGTACGTCCCAGATGCGGATGGTCTTGTCTCCTGATGCGGTGACAAACAGATCAGGGTTGGTGGGATGCCAGCACAGCTGATCCACACTGTCTCCATGCCCTCGGTAGTTGTTTTCCTTCACCTGATACATTCAATATTGAGTCAAAAATGAGCAAGATGATAAGGGCACAAAACATAATAATTGCATATAACCTAAACTTACAGTACAGTCGTGGCCAAAAGTTTTGAGAATGACACAAATATTAGTTTTCACAAAGTTTGCTGCTAAACTGATTTTAGGTTGTTTCTGTGATGTACTGAAATATAATTACAAGCACTTCATACGTTTCAAAGGCTTTTATCGACAATTACATGACATTTATGCAAAGAGTCAGTATTTGCAGTGTTGGCCCTTCTTTTTCAGGAACTCTGCAATTGGACTGGGCATGCTCTCAATCAACTTCTGGGCCAAATCCTGACTGATAGCAACCCATTCTTTCATAATCACTTCTTGGAGTTTGTCAGAATTAGTGGGTTTTTGTTTGTCCACCCGCCTCTTGAGGATTGACCACAAGTTCTCAATGGGATTAAGATCTGGGGAGTTTCCAGGCCATGGACCCAAAATTTCAACGTTTTGGTCCCCGAGCCACTTAGTTATCACTTTTGCCTTATGGCACGGTGCTCCATCGTGCTGGAAAATGCATTATTCTTCACCAAACTGTTGTTGGATTGTTGGAAGAAGTTGCTGTTGGAGGGTGTTTTGGTACCATTCTTTATTCATGGCTGTGTTTTTGGGCAAAATTGTGAGTGAGCCCACTCCCTTGGATGAGAAGCAACCCCACACATGAATGGTCTCAGGATGCTTTACTGTTGGCATGACACAGGACTGATGGTAGCGCTCACCTTTTCTTCGCCGGACAAGCCTTTTTCCAGATGCCCCAAACAATCGGAAAGAGGCTTCATCGGAGAATATGACTTTGCCCCAGTCCTCAGCAGTCCATTCTCCATACTTTTTGCAGAAGATCAATCTGTCCCTTATGTTTTTTTGGAGAGAAGTGGCTTCTTTGCTGCCCTTCTTGACACCAGGCCATCTTCCAAAAGTCTTGGCCTCACTGTGCGTGCAGATGCGCTCACACCTGCCTGCTGCCATTCCTGAGCAAGCTCTGCACTGGTGGCACAACGATCCCGCAGCTCAATCCTCTTTAGGAGACCATCCTGGCGATTGCTGGACTTTCTTGGACGCCTTGAAGCCTTCTTAATGCAGTGGAAAGTTTTTTCGGGATTAAGTTAATTTTCATGGCAAAGAAGGACTATGCAATTCATCTGATCACTCTTCATAACATTCTGTAGTATAAGCAAATTGGTGTTATAAAAACTTAAGCAGCAACTTTTCCAATTTCCAATATTTATGTAATTCTCAAAACTTTTGGCCACGACTGTAGTTACAGCCATCATGGTAACACTTAAAATTAGGGCTGTTACTATCTATTATTTTGGTAATTGAGTAATCTGTCAATTATTCTAGTGGTTGATCGAGTAATCGGATAATTATACATATTTTTGTAATAATAAAATAGACCTAAGTTAACAATAGCCTTTAAAATGACTTGAGTACATATATAATAGCAACAAGGCAATGATAATTAGTTCAAATAAATTATCAAAAGCAAGTAGTCATATGTTTTTTTTTTAACAAAAGTTAAAACTGTTCAAATACATAATGTATTATAAACAGTAAAGCTAATGTACATTATGCATTATAACAAATGGCTGCAGAGGGTGCCAACGGCCTGACGATTGTTTTTTAAACTTCTAAACCTTGTTTAATATTGACTCAACAAACATTTAATTCAAATGTCCACTCAATCTTTAATATTTTGCCATTTGTTTATGACAGAAATGCTGCAGGCACTGTAATTTGTTAATTTGTGGACATCAATAGACAGCGCAGTACAGATTGTGAAAGCAGACTGCAGTTTTTGTATTTCATTATAACAAAGTGTATAAACGATGTGAATAATAGATTCAGTATGCAGTAGTATTTAATTTATTGTTTAATTAAAATTTCATTTAATTTCAGTCACGAAAAATGGCATTACAAAGGTAAAAAAATAAATAAATAAACTTCAAGGAGTCAAATATCGCTTTATAATGGGAAAGTTCATTTCTGTCATGTGATCAGAAGGTGTTCCTACGTTGTTGTTGTTTTTTGTTTTTTTTTTTCAATAGGATCACACAACATAGGCCTACAACAATTCTTTAATTTGTCCATAATTGCAGGTGCCTGTCTTAATATCCAAGAAAGTTTAGAGAAAATATGACATAAGTTTAATGTTATTATAGATTATAAAGGGTTTTATAATTAAATACAACCGAAAGGACATCTAAAATGACCATTATTAACCGCCCCTACCCCCGAAGCTAGAGTCTCCCAGTGAATTTCGGCCATTTGAACGAAATAGCAAAAACAGTTTTAAAGCTCCCTGGTGACCCCATATTATTATTATTTTTACTATAGACTAAGTTTGTAAAAAAAAAAAAAAAAAAAAAAAAAAACTGCAAGAACTAACTATAATTATCGAAATGTCGTTTTAATATACGATATTAGGCCTACCAATAATCCCCATACTGTATGATTCACTTGTATAATGTATATTGCAGATGATAACTCAAACCTTACCAGTCGGTCTTTTTCCAGGACGAACACGCTGGCGGTTTTGTCAAAGGATCCGGATGCCAGTCGTTTTCCATCGCAGCTCCAGGCTACCGAATGCACTTTAGCACTGTGAGCCGGGAACTCTCTGCTTTTATTGTTATTCCTGAAAACCTCCTGCATCTCCTGATAGTATGAGGACGCCATGCTTGCTGCTCCTTCGCCGTGTATTTAAGCTGCATCCTTACCCGTAAGTTACTGTCCGCCACCTGGAGTACGGGAGTGACATTACATACTGAAGTTATACCAATAGTCTTTGGTTATAAATAGAATTTGGTAACCCGCATCAGTCACAAAGGAAAAATAGAGCATGCTTTGATAAAAAATAAATGAGATGAAAAGATTTATGGGATAACATATTATAATTAAGCTGAAATTACTATGTAAAAAGTAACAATTCTGATATATTTTTGATATAGTCTAATACATATTTTTGTGTGGTATTGGTTAAAGGACATGATGATGATGATAAAGTCAAAATGCTGACATAAAAAGTCAAATTTATTATGAGATACTATATTAAAAGTAAAAAGTAACAATTCTGATATATTTTTGATATAGTCTAATACATATTTTTGTGTGGTATTGGTTAAAGGACATGATGATGATGATAAAGTCAAAATGCTGACATAAAAAGTCAAATTTATTATGAGATACTATATTAAAAATAAAAACAAAAAGTCGAAATTTTGCCATCCTAAGTTAAATTATGACATACTAATTCATAATTTTAAAATAAATTGACAGAATTATGAGATACTATTTTATAATTGAGAAATAACGCTGAAATTACTATGTAAAAAAAAAGTGAAAGAAAAGAAAGAAGTCAAAATTACAAAATAAAAAGCCTGATTTATATCAAAATGATGAGATACTATCTATTATGAAATAAAAAAAATCGAAATTTAGGCAGTCTACGTTAAAGACAGAATTGTCAGAATTCTGATACTTTTTTTTACTTTACAGAATTTTAACTTTTTTATTCTGACAGTTTTGACAAATTGTCAGAATTATGAGATACTAAATTATATTTAATTATATAATATTATATTATATTATAATTTTTACTTTTTTCATAGTAATTTCAGCATTATCTATAATTTATAATAATTATAATAATCCTAATTTAATTTAGGATGCCAGAATTTTCTCTTTTTATTTCACTATAGATACAGTATCTCATTATTTTTTAGTAAAGTCAAAAAAGGTCATAAAAAGTTGAATTTCTACTGAAATTATGAGATACTATATCTATTATGAAATAAGTCAAACTTTTGGCATACTACGTTAAATTATTACACTAATTCATCACTTTGACATAAACTGTCGGAATTATGAGATACTAAATAATTATAATTATGAGAGATAAAGCTGAAATTATATTTTTTATAATTTTTACTTTTTCATAGTAATTTCAGTTTTATCTCTTTTTTAATAATCTAATTTAATTTAGAATGCCAAAATTTTAACTTTTTATTTCACTATAGATATAGTATGTCATAATATTTTAGTAAAGTCAAAATATCTATCTTTTAGCATCCTAGATTAAATTGACATAATAATTCAGCATTTTTTAATTGTATAAACTGTATCATAATTCTGAGATAAAGTCCAAATTACAACATAAAATCTACTATTTCTGAGATATAAAGTCAAAATAACAGAAAGTCATAGTTACGACACAAATTACAGTATAAGATATAATATCTATATTATTATTAATATATATTAATATATTATTAAAATAAACAGATATAATTATGATATAGTAAGTTATACATATGAATTAGTAAGACAAATTCATATTCATGACATGAATTCTCAAAATTATGAGATACTATTTATTATGAAATAAAAAGTTGAAATCCTGCATACCAAGTTAAATTATGATATACTAATTCATCATTTTGATCAAATGTAGAACGTTTGAGGCAAAAGTAACAATTATGCCATTGAAAGTCATAATTATACATTAAAAACATTGTCAGCATTTTGTCAACATTCATCTATAAATGTCTCCCGTTTCCATTTCAGAAATCTGGTTACCTTTATTAAAAGTGCAAAGCCACCATTATGTGTGTATAATTATGATGTACTTTCTACTCCAACCTGAAAAGGTTTGTATACTGTTGAGTCTCCTCTTCTTCTCTGTCAACTCCTGCCATTCCTCTCTGCACATGTCCAGGTTGTGTTTCTCACTCCAGATCCAGTTGCATTACCTGCTGATGCCCTCATGTATATTTCAATGCACTCTTTGTAATGTTTTGCACTTCCTTTTGTTTAACTGCACAATGTTACACTGAACTCAAAGTCCCTACTTAGACAACAGACACCAACTACTTAGAGAAACCGACTACTTCAAATATGTTAAAGTACAAATGTGCAAGTTCTTATTAAAAAAGGCCTTTTAATATTAACCATGAGATGAAATGCTGATGTGCATTTGTTTGAAAAACAGAAAAGGTACAGAAAACAGTCTGTATTTCTTCATAAGTTTATTCAGTTTAAAAGGTATGTTGAAGAGGGAGATTTAGATCAATTTAAATAAAAACAGGTACACTCAGTTTAAGCTTCAAAACACACTCATTTCAAGATCACAAGTCAGATCAATCACCTCTCAGAGTTCTTATACAAAATCAAGCCTACACTCCAATAAGGCTGAAAAGGAAGAAGTGGTGCATACAGTAAGGCAAAAACACATTCCAAAGGTGGTGAGAAATCAAGGAGCAATTTAAACAAGTCTCCTACATTAAAAAAGAGTGTAAATGAGTCACGTCAACGTGGGTTATTAGAATCACTTGTGACCACAGAGTGAAAACAAGAACGTATAATAAAACAATTCAGTGATACATAATTGCAACCATAATTATCGGCCGTGTCATATGTTATTGCAGTTGTCAGCCTAAAATCCAAGACGTCAGACCGCCCAACTCACAAAAATGTTCTTTTTTGAATGTTCTCTAAACAGTCGAAATGTTTTGTTTTTTAATTTAAATGTTCTTTGAATGTTCTGAAACAAGTTAAGTAGCAAAACACAGGTGAACATCCAACTAAAATTAAAAAACGTTTCATGAATGATGTATAAATAATGCTTTTGTGCTAACATTTTCAGAACTTTATTAAAGACCAGAAAACATTGAACGAACATTCTATTAATGTTACTGAAAGAACATTCGTTCTTAATCTCTCCAGAACATTAGCCAAGGTTCTAAGAACGTTCTCTGAGACAGTGCCATTAATATTCTCCACGTCGTACCATTAACATGATCCACTTCGAGTCAAGAGGAGTCACACTCTTACTTAGATTTTCTGTCTTGTTTCCAGCCAAAATCTCTAAAAATTCTTATATCAAGAAGGATTTTCTAAACGAGTAAAAAATATTTTCTTGTTTTCAGAAAAAACAAATCAGAATTAAGTGGGTTTTTTCTTGAAACAAGCTAATCTGCCAATGGGGTAAGAAAAATAATCTTGTTTTCCGTTTGAAATAAGATTTTTTTTTTTTTGCTTACCCCACTGGCAGATTAATTTCGCTTGTTGAACAATAATTTTAACTCCTACTTGATTTAAGAATTTTTATATATTTTGCCTGGAAACAAGACAAAATCTAAGTCAGAAAAGCATTTTTTGCAATGCACAAGGCAAATATTCATAGTTATTAAAGGCAGCCTGATCCTGCACAATATTACAATTCGCAGATGATATTGCATTGGAACAGCTCAGCATTAGTGAGCGAATCTAATCAAGACGCAACTGCCAAAGCCAAACTTTTCTACAGTGCATTCATGCAGTGCAAAGTTTTGGAAATGGGTGGAAGACATGAGTGCATAGCCCTCCATGATTCGATGGTATTCATTTTCCCAAGATCTAGGATATGCGATTTAGATCCGTAAGAGGTGAGTGTGTCTTCAGAGGTAGAAGGAACAGACCACAACAGTTCCTCTTTACGGAAAGAATCGCTTGAATGGCTTATAATTGCATCTCTTGATGTTTTTGGATAGTCTAGTCCACACTTATGACCTCTTTTATAACAGCAAAGGTGCCATGATGTGCAGTGCAGTGATTGTGTCAGGATTGTTTTACTGCTTTGCAATGAATCTGAAGTATATTCTGTGCCACTAGCAGCATTTGTCAAGTAGTCCTGACCTAAACTTGAGCCCAAGGCATCAAGGTTTGACTGGTTAGCATGTAAAATGCTTTTATCTTTAAGGAATGGTTCCGTGAAACAAAAAAGAATGAAAGAGGGGTCTAGTAATGTTTTGGACCCCATTGACTTCCACTGACATAGACATTTCTCAGAATATCTTTTGTGTTTATCAGATGAAAAAAAAAGTCAGCTCTGGAACAACCTGAGGGCAACTGAGGACGCTGGTTGCAAAGATGGGAGCTCATAAATCACAAACATCCATGAGGTCCTGCGCCATCTCAGGTGGATTGAGATGAGTTGGACTGTTAACGGATCATTTTCTCCAGGTATTTCAGATCTCCTTAATTGGGTTTGCTTAAATACTGCTGCTAGCGGCACAGAAACTACACTCTTCATCATTAAAGTTTCCTTGCTTGCATTCTTATGGAAATGTGACTCAGATGTAGAATCTATGAAACCAAGATGAATCTAATAGCAACTACTGTGCTACTGATGTCTCTAATGTCTAAACACCCTGTGTTTATTGGTACAGTACATTTACATTTGAAAGGAAAGAAATGTGTGGTCTGGTAGGATGTTTTTCAGTTTTTTTTCAAGCTGCAAATTATGAAATGATCTATCTATATTCATTTAATATGAACGGTTGGTTTTGAACTTGGAATAAACTGAAATTTAGAAAGCATGGTTTTGTGCAAATAATGCAGCTGTCCTTACAGCGCCACTTGCCGTTAACACTCGGCATCTGTGCTTCCGTTTGCTGCATTGGGGCTTTGTGCAGAGGAGCTGATGGTGGTTTGCAGGTCGTCGCTTGCATCTGTATGGCCGATCCCATTGGGCCCTGCCCACTTCTCTGGATCGCCATCCTTCATTTCACTGATTTTGAAAGTATAAGCAAAAATGGGAAACAATTTAACACAGATCATTATATTAAATATGTGGTTAACATTTGGTAAAATAGGTAACCATTTTAAAGGGATAGTTCAAACAAAAATGACCTCACTCTCAGGCCATCCAAGATGTAGGTAAGTTTGTTTCTTCATCAGAACAGATATGGAGAAATTTAGCATGTAATTTAGCAGTGAATGGGTGCCGTCAGAATGAGAGTCCAAACAGCTAATAAAACATCACAATAATCTATGAGTAATCCTTACCACTCCAGTCCATCGGGTGATGTCTTGTGAAGTGAAAAGCTGCGTGTTTGTAAGAAGCAAGTCCATTATTAAGACGTTTTAACTTTAAACCATTGCTTCTGACAAATATACAGTCAAGCCCGAAATTATTCATACCCCTGGCAAATTCTGACCACTGGTATTTTTGCCCATTCATCTTGAGTGATGAGCTCCAACTCTTTCAGGTTGGAGGGTCTCCTTGCCATCACCCTGATCTTTAACTCCTCCACAGATTCTCAATTGGATTTAAGTCAGGACTCTGGCTGGGCCACTGGAAAACGTTAATGTTTTTGTCTGCAAACCATTTCTTCACCACTTTTTCTGTGTGTTTTGGGTCATTGTCATGCTGAAATGTCCACTGGTGTGGACACAAGTTTCTCTGCAGACTGCCTGATGTTGTTGTTGAGAATTTTGATGTATTGCTCCTTTTTCATGGTGCCGTTTACTGTGATTAGGTTCCCTGGTCCACCAGCTGAAAAACACCCCCAGGACATTAGGTTCCCACCACCATGTTTGACAGTGGGGATGCTGTTCTTAGGGTTGAAGGCTTCTCATTTTTTATGCCAAATGAAGGCTACATCATTGTGGCCAAACAATTCAATTTTTGTTTCATCTGACCATAAAAAAGAAGACCAGAAGTCTTCTTCTTTGTCCAGATAAGCGTTTGCAAAGGCCAAGCATGCCTTATCTGGAGAAGTGGTGTCCTCCTTGGTCTGCGTCCGTGGAACGTTGGACTGTCTGCCTTGAGATGTTTCCACCAGCAGAGCCCAGATTCATCAGGATGGCCTTGGTGGTGATCCTTAGATTCTTTTTTACCTCTCTCACTGTCCTCCTGGCCAGCACAGGTGTCACTTTTGGCTTCCGACCACATCCTCTGAGGTCTTGTATTTTTTAATAATACTTCGCACTGTAGCCACTGGAACTTCAAAACATTTAGATATGGTCTTATAGCCCTTTCCTGACGTGTGAGCAGCCACAATGCGCAGCCGCAGGTCCTCAGTGAGCTCCTTTGTCTTAGTCATGACTGTCCACAAACCAGCAGAAGAGAGCTTCTGTTTTTCACCTGTTGAGTTGATTAAAACAGCTGTTCCCAATGAATCAGGGTAATTAGGATGCTTTAGAACAGCTTGGACTATTTGGAATAGTATAGAACTTTGTATTTTCCCATAGTCTGTGACAGCTTGCAAAGGGTATGAATAATTTTGGACACTTTTTGTTTGTATGTAAATAAAAGCTGAGAATTTTTTTTTTTTTCACAATGATGCCTCTCGTACATCGTCTTATTATCTTTTGGGAGAAGCCTGTGTCATTTCCGGTAAAAAAAAAACTTGCTGGTTGAATAAAAGTAACTTTAAAATAATTTCGGGTTTGACTGTAAGTCCATAATCCATAATATTGGTTTCTCCAGTGAAAAAGATGTCTCAACTGAATCAGGATAGAAATATGCACAGATCAAACACAGTTTATAAGCAAAGAGGACAACAGGGGATGGACTTTCTTACTGGGGGAAGCGTTATTATAGACTGATATTTTGCAACTTTTTATTGCTCGAGATGTTAACTGGAGTTGTGTGGATTACGTGTTTTTTTTTTTTATCATCTGACATTCTAACGGCACCCATTCACTGCAGAGGATGCATTGGTAAGTAAGTCATATAATGCTAAATTTCTCCAAATCTCTTTTGATGAAGAAACTATTTATTTAATGGATTTACCGTTGTTCACTGCTGAATGAACAGGTTGTGTAGTGTAACCTTACCCTGAACAGCATCCGTTGGTGACTGGTTCATTGGGTTCTTTCTCCGAGAGAGATCCACAGACGCTGTCTGTCTGAGTGGCTCCTTTGGACTCCATGCCAGAGTCTGAGCTCTGTCGAGCCACAGCTGGCTCTCGGCCCGAGTCTGAGCTGGTTCTTGATCCACGCTCACTGCCTGACAGAGAGCTGCTGCCTGGCCCTTCTGTGTCTTTGCCAGAGTCAGAACTGTGCCGGCCGTTCAGGCTGTTTGATGAGGACACTTTACTCAGCTGTCCATCGTCTACAGAGCAACAGATGAAAGATTCTCATTACTCACTCAAGTTAACGCAGTACGCTTAGGGTGTTTTCAATAATCTTCAATCCAATTTTGTCCAATCCAATGCTTATAAATCTCCGAATAGCAATAGAAAGTAGCAAATTTATGGTTTATGGTTGTGGACTAAAACCTGCAGGCTATTTAAAACCTTTTTGATTATTTATGTCCAGTGTTGGGGAAAGTTACTTTTAAAAGTAATGCATTACAATATCGAGTTACTCCCTAAAAAAAGTAACTAATTACGTTACTTAGTTACTTTTTATGGAAAGTAATGTGTTACGTTACTTTTGCGTTGCTTTTTAAATCTGGGCAGGGCTTGCTTGTTTGTTTTTAATATAAAAATTCTATTTTTGGCAAATGTAAAAGCCTTTTCACACCAAAAGCCTCAGGCTTAGAGAAAAGTAAATTAATGTCTGTACAATAGACCGCAGAAGAAAAAATGTCAACTCTTCAGCAATAAAAAAAGGTATTTTTTGTTTATTAGTACGGATGAATTGGATCATCGAAGCTCGGCAGCAAAGACATCGGTTAATAAAATGGGTTTAAATACATAAAGGATATTTGTATTATTTAACATATTCAATTATTGCAGGTTTGCATTGAATTTCACTGTTTTTATTCATTTTAAGGAATAATTTTTTTTTTTTTTTAGTGAGTGAGATGAATTAAAGCATGTTCAGATTTATTCTAGAACTAAAGTAACTTCTTACAATTTTTCTCAACATCTGGACCGGAGAGCTTTTAATTAATGAATGGGGGAAAAAAGTAATTGGCGTTACTTATTTGAAAAAGTAACTCAGATATTTTCTTGTCAAATAAAAAAGTAATGCGTTACTTTACTAGTTACTTGGAAAAAGTAATATTATTACATAACTTGCGTTACTTGTAATGCATTACCCCAACACTGTTTATGTCACATATTTCATACAGTGGTGGCCCAAACTATTAGAACACTAGTATTTCCACTAGTTAAAAATGGGTTTAAGTCAGTTATTTCTGTCTTTTGCTGTAGTGTGTAGTAGTTTACATTTACAAACACTCATTTTGCCATTAGTTGCAATAAACCAGTGAGATTTTTGTTTGCACAAGGAGTCTGACAACAGCCAGTGCTCCACACAGAGATCTGGGGCCAGTTGCATAAAAGGTTTAGACAGACTTAAAAGTTAGTCATCTAATTTTTTTCTTTAAGACTGGTCAATTTTTTTTTTATTTGGTTACATAAAAACTTAAAAAGTTTACATAAAAAGTTGGATCCACAATATAAGACTGATTACCCCTTAGTTATCTGCTAGCTGGTCAAACGAGTTCTTAAGACACTGACTTAACATAGAGACTAAGTTTATGCAACTGGCCCCAGATCTATTCATCATCCAGTCTGTTTAGAATGACATGAAGAAACAGAACAACCTGAGACAGACTAAATCCAGAAGAACTGTGGCGATGTCTACAAGATGCTACTGTACCTGCAAAGCTGCAGTACTGTTAAAAGTTTTAGGCACTGTTTAGGTGTAAAAATGCCATAAAAAGAGGATGCTGTCAAAAATAGATTTTCTTCAACAATTAATATCTGTTAACTAAATTAAATCAGCATTTGGTGTGACCATCCTTTGCGTTTAAAGCAGCTGTTCCCCTAGGCGCACTTGTGCATAGTTTTTCATCTAGCTTCGCAGGTAGGTCTCTTGAAGCATCTTGGAGACGTTGCCACAGTCTCAGTTTGTTTTGTTTCTTCATGTCATTCCAGACAGACTGGATGATGATGAGATCAGATCACTGACTGTTGTCAGACTCTTTGTGCAAACTAAAATCTCTCTGGATTATCACAACTAATGGCAAAATGAATGTTTGTAAAAGCAGACTGATATTTTCTATTGATACACTACAACAAAAGATAGAAATAACTGACTTAAAACCTTTTTTTTTTGCTGCTGCTGAAAATACTAGTGTTCTAATCATTTTGGCCACCACTGTATGTGCTTGAAGGGTAGAGTTTAGTGATGGGAAGTTCGGATCATTTTACCGACTCGGATCTTTGAGTCTCGTTCAACAAAATGAACGAATCTTTTTTCGAGTCATTTCGTTCATTTCGTTCATTTACCAAAATATAATTAAAAAGCTATGTGTTACTTCCATAACACATGTATTGCTTATACAAACGTTGATCACACTACAAATAAGACAAAACTATAATGCTATTAGAAACAGAAAAGATTAATTCATTTTTTACCTGGGTCTTCAGTCTATGATTAGCTCCCTCGCCTCTATCTGTCCCGGTTTGAGTCGTTCGTTCATCACGTGACAGCCCCATATTAACTTAACTAACGCGATCTGAGCCGGAAATAGAATTGATTAGTTCATTTCTCGAGTCTTTCGGGTTTGAGTCGTTCGTTCATCACGTGAAAGCCCCATAAGCTTAACCTATGCTGCCTGAGCCGGAAACAGAATTGATTAGTTCATTTCTCGAGTCTTTCGGGTTTGAGTCGTTCGTTCATCACGTGACAGCCCCATAAGCTTAACCTATGCTACCTGAGCCGGAAACAGAATTGATTAGTTCATTTCTCGAGTCTTCGGGTTTGAGTCATTCGTTTATAGTTGTGCAATTGCGCATGCGCGACTGAACGAATCACTCCCGAGACGACTCGTTCTTCCCGAGTCACATTAAAGATTCGTTCAAAATGAACGAATCGTTCAAGAACGACCCATCACTAGTAGAGTTTATATTCTCGCCTTGTGTGTCCGGATCACAGGCCTGTTTGCGTCTCCTCCTTAGAATTACTTCCAGTTCACTGTCCTTTTTAGCATGAACTACTTCCTGGAAACCACGGCTGGGACTCTTCTTCACTGTCTCCTATAGATTTAGAAAAAAAAACAGAATATTATGAGCAAAGAGTACTTTATATAGTATATTACAGATTTTTTTTACAACCACTACTGTACAGATAACCATCATCACTCAGTTAATTTTTGTAAACAAACAGAAAATTGATTAATTTCTGTAATCTGTGGATCAACAGCTGGCCTCGTAAGCAAATGTTAATCAGAAAGCCTACCAGAATGCCTTTCAGTTCTTCCATTGCACTTTCCTGGTGCTTTTCCTCTGCTGCTGCTGCTGCAGCCGCTGCTGCCGCTGCTGCCACTGCTGCTACTGGGCTCGGCTGCTGTGGATCAGGAACGTAAATGTACATTATATGATCAAATCATTCAAATATTTCATTACATAATTGAAATAAAGCTAAAATAATATATGAATTAGATTTTAAAAAATTAAACACGAAAAACTAAAATTAGAAAGGTTGCCTTGTGAAGTAACTGATTATTCCTTTTAAATTCCAATTCAGTTTCTGATATGGAGGCACAATCATGCAGAAGTGTATTTAAGTGTAAGTCTGAATTTGAATTTAACAAAAGTATAATTCAATTGGAAGTTAGAATGACTGGAATTCAACTGTTTTTTGTTGTTGTTGTTGTTTTTTTTGTTCCAAGGTCACAAATAATATAAATTACAAAAGCATTTTGTAATATTTTGTTTCAGCACAAAATATTAATCATCACAATTGTTTTCAACATTGATGATAATCAGAAATATTTTGGAGCATTAAATCTGCATATTAGAATGATTTCTGAGGGATCATGTGACACTGAAGACTGGGGTAATTATGCTGAAAATTCAGCTATGCATGACAGGAATAAATTACATTTGAAATTATATTCACATAAAAAAAGAATTATTTGAAATTATAATAATATTTCACAATATTACTGCTTTTTTGTTAAAAAAATTTAGCCTTGGTGAGCATAAGAGACTTATGCACATGAGGTACTTAATAATAATAATTTATCAAAAGTGACAGTAAAGACATTTATAATTGTACAAAAGATTTCTTTCTGAAATAAATAAATATTCTTTGAAGTTTGAAATTTATCATGGTTTCAGCAAAATATGAAGCATCACAATTTTCAATACTGATAATTGAAATCTGAAATAATATATAAATATTAGATTAAAAAAATTTAATTGAAAAACTAAAATTAGTAATGTTGCCTTGTCAAGTAACTGAATTAAATATGCTGTATGTTGTCAAATTGTAACATTACTGCATGTAAAAATAAAAGTCAATTAAAAGCTAAATAAAAATGTTAAAAGAAAAACATTGCTACAAATATACCCATGCTGCTTAAGTTTTTGTGGTCCAGGGTCACAAATAATATAAATTACAAAAGCACCTACCAAAATCATAACATATACTGAAATGAAAATCTAAAAAAGAAATTCAAAATATTATTAAATACTATAACATTCTATAAATAATACTAAAATTACACTACTAACAACAATTCTAACACTACACATTACAGAAACTTGTAAATTATTAACAAGCAGCTACAGCAGGTGGTGTAGTTAAGTTTATGTCCGAAAGCCAAAAACAAAAGACAATCTGCGTATGCAGCATAATGGGAAGCAGGCAATCTCTAGAGTCAGGACTACAGCTGTTGATCAGAAGTTATACAGCCCCTCTGAGCCTCAGGATAATCTTGGTGGCTTTGCCCGTCAATAACTTAAACAAGATGGATCCCTTCTCAGCCTATCAGCTGTCTATACTCAAAATGCGTTAATGAGCCGACCCATCCTCAGGGAGGACGATCAAATGCTATGAAGCATTTCTGCAGGGTCTTTCATATTGACAAAATGCTGCTGAGTTGTAAAACACAGGATTTGCGTTGATTGTAATGGAGCGGTCTGAGCAGTTTAACACTGGTGCATGAGGAACAGTGATATGGTGGGATGATTGTTGTTAAACACTGTAAACAATAGATGTTGAACGTACCTTTGTGCCAAATCTCTGCGATGATCAGGTCAGCAGATGATGGTACAGAGTAAAGAAAACATCACATCACATAAATTAGTTCACACAAAATACACAATATATTCATAACCAATGTAAAAATGTGTGTTACAAGTGCGCAATTTGAAATGGAATGAGAATTTCTTTAAAATTCCGATTTAGTTAAACATGCAGAAGTGTCATTTAAATTTTAGAAAATGTCATTACATTGGAAATTAGAATTAATAACATTTCAGTTAATTGAACTGAGGTCTTTACTGTTTAAAAATATATGTATAAGATATTATATGATATTATATTATATATATAAAAATATAAGATATCTGCATATCTTATCATATACACTAATAATATTAATACTACTAATAATAATTAATCAAAGTTGACATTTATAATATTACAAAAAAATTCTATTTTAAATAAATGCTGTTCTTTTGAACTTTCTATTCATCAAATAATCCTAAAAAAATGAAATATTAAATCAAATTAAATAATACTAAATATTAATCATTACACTTGTTTTCAACAATGATAATAATCTGAAATATTTTAATAAATTACATTTAATTATATTCACAATGAAAATAATTATCTGAAATTGCAATAATATTTCACAATATTACCGTTGTTACTGTTTTTTGTTAAAATAAATTAGCCTTGGTGAGCATAAGAGACTTATGCATATGAGGTACTCAATAATAATAATATTAAAAATAATTGATCAAAAGTGAGAGTAAAAACATTTATAATTTTACAAAAGATTTCTATTTGAAATAAATGCTGTTCTTTTAAGCTTTCTATTCATCAAATGTACCATAGTTATTTGTCACAATTTTCAACATTGATCATTGTATTGTAGACATAAATCAATTAAAAGCTAAATAAAAATGTTAAAAGAAAAAAATTACAAAAGCACATAAAGTCAAAACATAAACTAAAATTAAAATATAAAAAAATAAATAAAAAATACTAAAATGGGTGATATAGATCACAAAATAAAATAAATAAATCTAACATAATAAAAAATAATTAGAAAAAAGTGCTAGTGTAAATGTTTGAAATTAAATTTATATATATATATATATATATATATATATATATATATATATATATATATATATATATATTTATATATATTTGTATTTAGTCTATACACATTTCTTTATAACAAAAAAAATTAACATTTATTTTAATAGACCATGAAGGAAGAAAATTTACCTCAAAGTCACGAAGCAGGTTTACCTTAAACCTTAATTAATTTTTTCCTTAACAATTTTGTTGGTTAGGGTGAATTAGGGTGAATTAAATCACTCTGCTGTGAGAATGTTTTGAAATTTTTAAAATTGCGATACAATGAATTTATTTTCCTGTCATTCCAATTCAGCCAATTAGGCCAATTAGATTCAAACTCAAACTCATAAAGCGAGTCAATTAAGCTCTGAATTTTGGTCCAGGTTCAAAAACTGACCTTAGTGTCCTGACTCTTGACAGGCCTAAGAACCACGCCGTGTTTAATTCTCTCCATCATTTCATTGACAGCTTTGACTTTGACATCGTCCACAGCTTCGTTCACTGCGTCGAGAGAGAATGTGTTTGTCCAGAAACCAATAATAAGGCAACAGAATAAATTAAAAACACACTGTAGGGACAATTACCTGGGGCTTGCTCTAGTTTGGGGGTTCCTTTACCTCCCTTGGACGATTTCCTCATAATGGCAATGAGAGAGCTGCCGTAAACAGAGATATGTAATTGGATGTTTGACAACACTGGTTTTAATTATTGTATATGACAGTTTGGCTTCAGTGTTACCTGAGGGGGTTGCAGCGCGAGGGAGGAGGTGGGGGAGGTGGAGGAGGAGGCGGTGGGGGAGGGGGAGGTGGTTGAGGAGGAGGGGCAGGGGGAGGAGCAGTCCCAGGGGAGGGGCCTGACTCTGAGGCACAGCTCCTCCTTTCCTCCTGCAGCTCTTTAACTGTGACAAACGACAAAAGGATGCCGGGATGTTACCGTATGTGGGTCACTGCGGCTTTTAGAATTTGCCTTTAAATTTTACATTTTTTCTTAGTTTTACCTTTCTCTTCCAATAGAGTGTTTCTCTTCTCTTCCTCCTGCAGCCGTCCCTCAGTCTCTTTCTTTTCTTCATCTAATATCTCCAGTTGTCTTTGCAGTTGAACTAGCTGCTTACGTAAAGCACATCCATCCAGTTCAGTCTCTAGAGCTTTTACCTAAAAACAAATGGGACATACGGTGAGTTCAGGTCATATTTTTGAGTTCAACAATTAGGAAAATCAGGATTTTCTTTAAGCCCAGAGTCATTGGGGATGAGAAAATGGTGAGAAAATATGTAATGGCCCATTTCTGCCACTGAATAAAAAAATAACTTCTAATTTCATAATTTTTTTTTTGCGGTCTACATCTTGCAATTCTGACTTTTTTTTTCTCAGAATTGTTAGACATGAACTCACAATTCTGATTATTTTCTTGCAATTTTCCCAGAGATTAGAAATATAACCTTGCAAGTGCAAAGTCACTTTTTCTCAGAATTGAGAGATATAAATTCAAAATTGCAAGTTATAAAGTCAAAATTGCTAGAAAAATATTTGCAATTCTGATTATTTTCTTGGAATTGCAAGTTCACATCTTGCAATTTTGACTTTCTCAGAATTAAGAGATATAAATTCAAAATTGCAAGTTATAAAGTCAAAATTGCTAGAAATTAGAGATTTTTCTCGCAACTGAGTTTACATCTTGCAATTTTGTCTTAAATTTCTCTGAATTTAGAAAGTAAAAATTGCTAGAAATAAACTTTAAAGATAAAGATAAAGATTATTTTCTTGCCATTGCAAGTTTACATCTTGCAGTTCTGACTTTTTTCTCAGAACTGAGAGATATTAACTTGAAATTGCAAGTTATAAAGTTAAAATAGCTAGAAATAAACTCACAATTTAGACTTTTTCTCGCAGTCGAGTTTACATCTTGCAATTTTGTCTTTATTTTCTCAGAATTTAGTGATATCAACTCAAAATTATAAGTTATAAAATCATTATTGCTAGTAATAAACTCACAATTATGATTATTTTCTTGCAATTCTGAGTAATTTAGCCTTTTTTTCCTCCCTCAGAATTATGTGATATAAACTCAAGGTCAAAATTTATAGAAATAAAGTCACAATTCTGATTATTTTTCTTGCAAATGCAAGTTTTCATCTTGCAATTCTGACTTTTTGCAAGTTACAGTCCAATTCTGAAGAAAAAAAAAATTTCTTACAATTGCGACTTCATAACTCACTGTTGTGAGTTTATATCCTACACAGTTGTGAGTTATAAAGTCAGAATTGTTAAATTTCCTAAACTGACTTTTTTTTTCAGAATTGTGAGTTTATATCTTACAATTCTGACTTTGTAACACACAATTGCGAGTTAACATCACACATTTCTGACTTTATACAGTAGCTCACAACTGTGAGATAAAAAGTCACAATTAGCTCTTGTATTTTTTATTTAGTGGCGAAAACAAGCTTCTACCATCTTGCTCTGACTAAAGTAATTTGAACTCGCCTTCCAAACCCTCAAACTTTTTAGGAGCACTTGAACACACCAATTTTCAACAATAATTTAAATTCCCATTTAAATTATTTGTTTCTGTGAAAATCTGTTATTCTTTAGGACTGGATCAGTGCAATGAACTCAAATGGAACCCAAACTGATGCTCAGTGTAAAACGTCCTTGACTTTAGTACAGAATTAGTTCATATTTACGGGCTGACTTGTAAACATGGCTTTGCTAACACAGCCTATTGATTGCGTGACGTCTGACATTAGGATCTATGCTCTTTGAAATTGCAGGTCAGACTGTATATTGACTGATGACGCATCAGTCCTGCTGATTCACAAACACTAAATCCCATTTGGCCCCAAAAACAGTTCTAGTACTAGTAATGCTGCAATTTGGTCAATCCAGGACCTGAATATTGCCTCATCTGATTCCTTGCTCATCTAATTTGCTCAGACTGTGGTAACCATCATGTGTAATAAGTATCAGATGATCTGGAAAGTTTTTATTTGCTGCCAGAGCTTAAATATGACAGACACCTCTGATGCTCTGAGATTTGTGTTTGTTTAATATAGTTGTGGTTGTTTTGACAGACTATCACCTACATGCGTTTATCATTTATTGTGGTTTGAAAAGTATTACATGATACTGAGGCTGCAAGTGTAGAACAGAAGACCCACATTAGACCCTAAGAAAAGCACTGACATTGTGGGGAAACTAAAATGTGATTGAGGTCACAAGTAATCTAAAAGTAGTCTGATTGTATTACCTACAATGGTTTACATTACTAACTACAATTTTTTTTTCATGTAGTTTGGAATCAGTAACATATTACAATTTGTAAGTTATCCACCCACCTCTGCATGCATTTTAGGTTTTAAATAATAGTGCGAATACCTAAAAAATTAACTTTTGCAAATCTTAGTAAAACATATTTCATGATTGTTTTAAATGCATCTCAAAGGGAAACTCCTAGAAATGCATTTGCACTTAGATCAGCCTCAAAAACAACTCATTTCATGTCTTTTTATGACTAATTTATCATTGAATGTCTTCAGTAAATCCTGACAGTAGTTATTTTTAAGTCAAAATTGCTAGAAATTAACTCACAATTCAGATTTTTCTTGCAATTGAGTTTACATCTTGCAATTTTGTCTTTATTTTCTCAGAATTGAGAGATATAAACTAAAAATTGCAAGTTATGAAGCCAAAATTGCTAGAAATAAACTCGCAATTCAGATTATTTTCTTGCCATTGCAAGTTTACATCTAGTAATTTTAACTTTTTTCTTGCAAATTCTGAATTTTTTCTCAGAACTGAGAGATATAAACTCGAAATTGCAAGTTATAAAGTCAAGCTAGAAATAAACTTGCAATTTTTTTGCAGTTGAGTTTACATCTTGCAATTTTGTCTTTATTTTCTCAGAATTTAGTGATATAAACTCTAAAATTTTAAGTTATAAAGTCATAATGAAATAAGAGAAATTGCTAGAAATAAACTCGCAATTCAGATTATTTTCTTGCAATTGCAAGTTTACATCTAGCAATTCTGACTTTTTTCTTGCAATTCTGACTTTTTTTAAATTGAGAGACAAACTCAAAATTGTAAGTTATGAAGTCAAAATAGCTAGAAATAAACTCGCAATTCAGATTATTTTCACAAATTGCAAGTTTACATCTTGCAGTTCTAACTTTTTTCTCGCAATTCTGACTTTTTTCTCAGAACTGAGAGATATAAACTCAAAATTGCAAGTTATAAAGAAAAAAATACTAGTAATAAACTCACAATGCTAGAAAAAAACTCGCAAGTTTACATCTTGCAATTCTGACTTTTTTCGCAGAACTGAGAGATATAAACTCGAAATTGCAAGCTTTAAAGATAAAAAAGCTAGTAATAAACTCGCAATTCAGATTATTTTCTTGCAATTGCAAGTTTACATGTGGCAATTCTGACTTTTTTCTTGCAATTCTGACTTTTTTTTAGAATTGAGAGACATAAATTCGAAATTGTAAGTTACAAAGTCAAAATTGCTAGAACTCGCAATTCGGATTATTTTCTTGCCATTGCAAGTTTACATCTCGTAGTTCTAACTTTTTTTCTCACAATTCTGACTTTCTTCTCAGAACTGAGAGATATAAACTCAAAATTGCAAGTTATAAAGTTAAAATTGCTAGAAATAAACATGCAATTAAGATTTTTTCTTGCAGTTAAGTTTACATCTTGCAGTTCGTTCTAACTTTATTCTCGCAATTCTGACTTTTTTCTCAGAACTAAGAGATATAAGCTCGAAATTGCAAGTCGTAATTTCTAGAAATAAACTCACAATTCGATTTATTTTTTTGCAATTGCAAGTTTATATCTAGCAATTCTGACTTTTTTTACTGCAATTCTGACATTTTTTTTTTTTTAGAATTGAAAGACAAACTTAAAATTGTAAGGTATGAAGTCAAAATTGCTAAAAATAAACTCGCAATTCAGATTATTTTCTTGCCATTGCAAGTTTACATCTTGGAATTTTTATTTTCTCAGAATTGAGTGATATAAAATCTAAAATTGCAAGTTATAAAGTCATAATTGCTAGAAATAAACTCACAATTCTGAATATTTTCTTGCAGTTGTTGCAATTCTTGTAAATGCACCTCAATGGGAAACTCCTGGAAATGCATTTGCACTAAGATCAGCCACAAAAACATCTGTTTACATGTCTTTTCATCACTAATTAATCATTCAATGTCTTTATTAAATCCTGCCAAAAGTTTATTAATGCCAAAAAGGGTTTGTGTGGGTTTTTGTGCTCCTAAAAACTAAAACCAGTCATTTAAATGTGCAGTATAAAAATGTTCTGTTTGAGATTTCCCGAAGATTACATTTTAAAGGTTATTACATTATTAGACCACTTTTTAACGATTAACTGTAAGCCAGTCAGATGAATGCACAGCACTATTTCATCACGTTTAATGTCTGATTAAACTGGATTGTGTGTGGATAATGAATAAGACAAAAATGCTTAATGAGTTCTAAAAAAAATAACGAATATTAGAGGATTAATATTTATGAAAGGATTTAAGTCTCTGAGAAGCTCTAGCTGACAGTATCAAAGTAACTAAAAAGGGGTTTAGTATATTTAATTCCATTGTCTAATCCTATCATGCAATCCATGATTAGGTTTATTGTGTTCATGCAAATATGATTAAACTTTCACAGATTTTTAGCTGATAAAACCTAAAACATATACTCCAGTTTTGCACACATACAATTCATTTGCCTTAAAGTTTCACCTACCTTCTCTTGGTGCTGTATTCTCTCTTCTTCTAATGTTTTGGTCACATTGGCCACATCTTCTAAAGCTTTAAGCAGCTGAATGCTGGGATCTGCCTGCTGCAGTAGAATCATACTCTGTCTGTTTGCTTCTTTCTGCTTCACCATCATCTACAGAAGAAAATGAACATTAGGAAACAACTTAATTTTCCTGCTTTAGCTATTATGCATGCCACCATGGACAATTCATACTTATCAGTCAATAAATGCATTCATCTTGTCTTAGTTGGATTTTGAGGTCACCAGGTCACAGTTTGCAGTGAATTCAGATGTGTTTTGTCCCGTACCTCATGTGCATAGGTCTCTGCTTTCTGCCTGAGGCTCTGCTCCAAATCCAGCTGCTCCTTCATGTTTTCATACTCATGAGTGGCCATCATAGACACTAAAGAGAGAAACAATGACATCTGAATTTGTATAATCCCTAGACCTTTTGAGGTATAATAAAAAAAAAAAAATCATAACACAGTATTACAGGCTTAGATTATTCTATGGACAGCATAAATTGTAAATGTAAGGAATTTACTGATTCCACTTTTACATTAATGATTCTTTTAGTAAGCAAAGAATAGTTGGATTGTATCTATATACATAACAAATATAAGGCTTTATGCTCAAAAGTTTGGTGTCAGTAATTTTGAAAAATAAACACATTAAATTGGTCAAAAGTTACAGTAAAGATATTTATAATGTTCAAGTAAATGCTATTTTTTAAACTTTCAAAGAATCCTGAAAAATATATATAATGTTTTCACAAATATATTAAGCCTTACCACTGTTTTTTTTTAACATTGATGATAATAATAAGTAATGCTTCTTGAGCAGCAAATCTGCATATTGGAATTATTTCTGAAGGATCATGTGGCACTAAAGACTGGAGTAATGATGATGAAAATTCTGCTTTGCATCACAGAGATAAATTCATATTAAAGTAAAATATTAAAATATAAAAATTTGCATATATACTGTACATGCTGTTCATAAAATTTATTTCTAATGATTTTTGAAGATGTCTTTACTTCTCATGGAGGCTTAGTTTATTTGATTAAAAATATAGAAAAAAACAGTAATATTGTAAATTATTATTGCAATTTAAAAAAGTTTTCTATTTTAATATACTTTAAAATAGAATTTATTCCTGTGATGCAAAGCTAAATATAATTTTTGGAACCTTTAATTTTTTCAGGATTCTTTGATGAATAGAATGTTTAAAATAACAGCATTTATTTAAAATAGAAATCTTTTGCGACAATACACACCATTTAAAGTTTGGGGTCAGTGTTTTTTCTTTCTTTTTGCGGTTCTTTTAAACTTTTTTTATCAAACATTCCTGAAAAATGTAGGTTCCAAAAAATATTTAGCAGCAGTTTCCAACATTGACAATACATAAGCATATTAGAATATGAATATAGTAGAGAATTCAGCTTTGCATCACAGGAATAAATTCTATTTGAAAGTATATTAAAATAGAAAACCACTATTTTAAATGGCAAAAATATTTTATAATATTATAATATTTTTTCTATATTTTTATCAAAAAAAAAAAAAGAAACTTTGTTGAAACACAAAAAAAGTCTTACTATTCTTAAGGTTTGGCAGTGTGTGTGTGTGTGTGTGTGTATACAGCTATTTAAATTGTTAAATTAAAATAATAATAATAAATGTAGCCTTGGTGAGGATAAGAGGCTCCTCTCAAATTAATATATTTTTTTTTTAATTTACAGATCCCAAACATTTGAACAGTATAAACATTTAAAGCCTTTTAGACATTTTCAAAAATGTGCATATATCATATATTTTACATCATGGCTACTTCTGTTAAATTTCATAGCCAAAACTGTCATAAAACACACTAAACAGTGAGCATTTGCAGGATAAGTTCAGCACAAGCCAGTGCAGTATTTGACCTGAGTAATGCAATATTCCAGTCAGAGTAATAACACAAATGAGCAAAGAGGGAGCTGGGAGGATGTCAAAACAAAGTGCATCACCCCCAGCTGGAGAAGAGGGACTTCCTGTGGTGAATCTTTTACAGATAATTTGATCGGGGACTCTGACGTGCGGCCGGTAGTGAGTGGGCTGGTGGGGAACATTAATCTTCTTGGAAGGCACATGCACAGATGCACTGCAGGCCATCTGAGATGATGCTCATGCATTTGAATACAAGGGAGGAAATGAAGCGGCTCTGTGTTCATAACGGCCGTACTCACCCCTGTTGAACCTCTTAATGGTCTTGCTTTGCTGCTCAATGGTTTTATAAAGATCCTTCATCTCGGCCTGCTCCTTTTCAGTCTGTGAATTAGCATGAGGCACATGTCTGAGAAACAGCTGAGAAACTCGATTAGACATTGTTACGCTGGTATCCTTTTAGGATCAGCAATACAGCAGGTCACTAAGGCTTCATTTCAAGCTCATTTATTATTTATGAACAGGTTAAAATACTACACTTTGCAGTGCAAGCCGCCATTCACTGCCATCAAGCCCCACTAAGCTCGATTTGAGGAAAAAGTTTAAAAAGTTGCTTTGCTACTCACAAGTGCTGTCAACTCCTCTATCCGTCTCTGCTGATCTTGAAGCTGACAAGTTAACTGCTTCTTCTCCTCCAGCAAAGAACTCACGGTTTCTTGGAGATCTGTGGCGAAAGCAGAGATTGCAATGAATGTACCCTTATGAGAGATTGACACAAGAACACAAGAAACACAAGAAACTGAACCCTATTTGTTTGAGGTATATGGTATTTACCTTTGACTTGCTGCTTATACTGTGTGAAAGGATCAGAGACAGGATCTTGTGGGTCAGTCTCTTCTTCTAGGGAAATGCAGTCAGAAATACTGGGCAGCAGCTCATCCAGACACGGCCGTGATGACAGGCTCAAATATTTCAGCTTCCTGTTCTCGCAGTTCAACTAAAAGTGGTCAAAACAAAATGATTAATGTCATAAATGACATATTAGTGACATTCAGTGACATTTGAAGTTTTGCAATTTTTTAAGTTTGGCCATTGTTTTAACAGTAAAAAGGCTGTAAAAATAATACAGTAAATATCTGTTAATTGTTTAACGGTAAATATCCTTATTTCATACAGAGAAAACGGTCTAATGGGACATTTCATGTAATTTTACAGTAAAATATAGACAATATATTATGAAAAAAAAAAAGTGAAAAAACATAAACTAACATTCCCAGAATTATCCAACAGCTCACATTTAATGGGTTTTCATTAAAATAAATGTTTTAAAAAGAAAAAAAAAATATTTTAGTAATTTGGTAAGCTATATTAATATCTAAGTTAAATTAAATATTATGTTTTTTTTTGTTTTGTTTTTTTTGTTTTTTTTTTTACTGTAAATTGAATTCTGTAAAACGTAGGGTTAGGGTTGTGTGTGTGTGTGTACAAATACACTACCAGTCAAAAGTTTCTGAACAGTAAGATTTTAAATGGTTTTTTTTTAAGAAAAAGAAGCCTGCATTTATTTGATCCAAAGAACAGCAAAACAGTAATATTTTGAAATATTTTACTATTTAAAATAACTGTTTTCTATTTGAGTATATTTTAAAATGTAATTTATTCCTATGATTTCAACGCTAAATTTTTAGCATCATTACTTCAGTCACATGATCATTCAGAAATCATTCTAATATTCTGATTTGCTGTTCAAAAACATTTATTATTATTATTATTATTATTATTATTATTATTATGTTTAAAACAGTTTTTTTTTCAGGTTTCTTTGATGAATAGAAAGTTCAAAAGATCAGCATTTATTTGAAATAGAAATCTTTTGCAACATTGTAGCTGTTTTTGTCATCACTTTTGATCAATTTAAAGCATCCTTGCTAAATAAAAGTATTAATTTTTATCATTTATTTCCAAAAAAAAGAAAATTATACTGACTCCAAGCTTTTCAATGGTATAGTTTATAATGTTAAAAAAGCTTTTTATTTTAGATTCAAATGCTGATCTTTGGATCTTTCTATTCATCAAAGAATGAAAAAATGCACTCAGCTGTTTTAAATATTGGTAATAATAATAATAAAAAATTCTTGAACAGCAAAAAAAGCATATTAGAATGATTTCTGAAGCAGACAATTCTGCTTTGCATCACATGAATAAATTCTATTTTAACATCTATTAAAACCACTCTTTTAAATTGCAATAATAAATGCAGGCTTGGAAAACAACAACAATCTTACTGTTCAAAACTTTTGACTGGTAGTGTATATGAAAAGCTGAAAGATGTCAACAAACAGAAATACATGGATAAAATTATTAAGGTTTTGGGTTTTACTTTACAATAACTTAAGGTTCCTATATTCCTATAAGTTAACTATATTTAATGCATTAACTTACATTAACTAACAATGAGCAATGCATTTGGTACATTAATCTTGTATGTATTAATCTTTGTTAACATTAGTTAATAAAATACAACTGTCCATTGTTAGTCTATGTTAGCTCAGATTTATTAAATAGCTTAATACATACAACTTACAAAAATTGTAAAGTGTTACCAGGTTTTCTAATGAAACTGCAGTGTAATACTGTAAGGTAAACACCTTGGTTGCCAGAGCCTCTGCATTTTCCCGGCACGACTTCTCAATCTCAAGCTGGGTCTGTAGCACATTCACCTCCTCGATCACCATTTGTGAAACTGTGCAAAGAAATCAAATGCATTTATGAGTAAATGAAAGCACATCAGGTCATATTTAGAATCAAATGAATCATGCAGGAACTAAATCTAAGTCAATTAGATATAAATCTAGATTCTATACACATTGTAGATATGTAGATATAGATGTTTTCATCTATATTTTTTACAGTATTTCTTGGAGTGAACGTCAGGCTACCTCCTACACAGTTCATGAGGGTGCTGTCAGCTCCAGAAGCACAGAAATGGTTCACAAATACTGCTGTTTAACATACAACATACATTTTAAAAGAGAAAACCATGTTGTATAAGCCATTAAACCAGAGATGAGGCATATATGAAAATATATGACATGACTTGATTCATTAACAGCGTATAAAACAAGTACATTTTCATTTAGATGTGGTTTTGCTCTCAGTGAAACATTACCAGAGTCTAATGAGATGGACAGTTATCAGTTACATGCTCACAATAGGGACCATTTCCCACACTTTGGCTACCATTGATGGACTGTCGCTACAAAGCACTGGCGTGGTAACTCTATACACTACCCTGGCCTCTCAAATAGTGGATTGGATGTCATAGCAATGCCAGAGCAGCTCACATCAAACACGCTCCTGAGCAAGTCACTGGAGCATTGCACTACTTCTAAAATTCCAACAAATAGCATCTCAAAAACAGCTCTTTAAAGGAGAAGTTCAATTCCAGAACAAAAATGTACAGATAATTTACTCACGTCCCTTATCATCTAAGATGTTCATGACTTTCTTTCTTCAGTTGTGAAAAAATTATGTTTTTTGAGGAAGACATTTCAAGATTTCTCTCCATATAGTGGACTTCTATGGTGACCATCGAGTTTGAGCTTCCAAAATGCAGTTTAAATGCAGCTTCAAAGGGCTCTAAACGATCCCAGCCAACAGTAGAATTTTGAAATATTTGTACTATTTAAAATAACTGTTTTCTATTTGAATATATTTTCAAATGTAATGTATTCCTGTGATCAAAGCTGAATTTTTAAATGCAGAAGGGTCTTATCTAGTGAAACGATCGCTTATTTTAAAAAAAATTACAATTTATATACTTTTTACCCTCAAATTAGAGCTGCTCGATTTGCATTTATTCAATCCAAAGAACAGCAAAACAGTAAAATTTTTAAATATTTTCACTATTTAAAATAACTGTTTTCTATTTGAATATATTTTAAAATGTAATTTATTCCTGTGATTTTAAAGCTGAATTGTTGTTTTCATCATTACTGCAGTCACATGATCCTTCAGAAATCATGCTAATATTCTGATTTGCTGCTTAAAAAACATTTATTATTATTATTATGTTTAAAACAGCGTAGGTTTTTTTTCCCAGGTTTCTTTGATGAATAGAAAGTTCAAAAGATCAGCATTTATCTGAAATAGAAATCTTTTGTGACACTATAACTGTCAATATCATCACTTTTGATCAATTTACAGCATCCTTGCTAAATAAAAGTATTCATTTCTATAATTTCTTTCCCAAAAAAAACAAAACATTTATATTGACTCCAAGCTTTTGAATGGTATAGTGTATAATAAAGCTTTTTATTTCAATAAATGCTGATCTTTGGATCTTTTGGATCGAAATGCAGTTTAAATGCAGCTTCAAAGGGCATTATTTGTTCCTGTGCCTTTCACAGGAAATGAGCAAGAGAGGGGGTTTATTATACATTATTCCATGAAAGGCTGTTGAATTATGCAGGAACGATGCGTCTCTCCACATGCAGTCACAGCAAAGTACATCAACGGCCTGCCCCGGAGCCCTTTCCCGGAATAAATATCCCTCATTTTCTCTTCATGTGGTAACATACTGTACACTGTGAGAATGGAAAGCATGTCATCAATGCATGGCCTCGCTTTCACCCCGTATTCAGGTAGTGATCAACTGATTCTGATATCACATCATATTAGCACACATTTGACACTAGAAAAATCTTGATGTGCAAAACCTTATCATCATAAACACAGATCAAACTGTTAAAACAGCTCTCAGGGTGGCATTTAATACTTACTATGATACTATTTAAATTCAGCAGGTTTAAGGCAGTTTTTTCCTTCATTACCTGTTAAATATGCAGGATGGGCAGCAGTGCTGCAGTGCGCAGATCTGCAGAGCCAATGAGAGAATAACCTGACAGTTCAAAGTGAAGCTCTCAATAGCTATCCGAACTCTCGAAAAGAGAATAATGCAAATGTCCATAAGAGAAATGCATATCAAAAATTATTCAAATATTCACACATTTTTTAGCTTACTGATCCATCACAGCATTGACCCAACATGCTGCAAGAATACTGTGCATCATGTAATCAAATTAAAGGGAAGTTGATATTTTTCAGTTAACATAAGGTAATGAAATGAAATTAACTATAAAAAATATATTGTTTTAACCTAAAATAATTTGTTACACTCAAAAAAATGATTCTACCACACTGTACAGTTAATTTAAAAAAAAATCTTTTTCATTTAACACCATTGTGTTAGGTTTCCCATTTAAACAATTGCATTGTGTTAAACTGATATGAAACAGTTTCGTTTTGGTTCAACTCAATATTTTCATTTTGAAAGAACGTATTTCAATTAAGTAGAGTTGAGAGTACATAAATTATTTTACTTGTGTAACTAGGAAGTGGATTTCCCCTTCCCATCATGCTTTGCACACGGCTGGATAAGGAGAGTAAATGTTGAAATAAAATTTTATTTTATGCATTTTTTTAATAAAATGATAAAATTGGGAGACTTGTTAATGTTTGTATATAAAACAGTTTCTGGTATGGTAGTGTTTTTGGGGGTTACCATTGTGGTGAATGCATAGAGCATGTGCTTGGGTTGAGGACCTGATAACATAAGTTAAAGTTGTTTTAATAATAAAATAAACAACTACTTTGGGTATGCCATGGATGTAACAAAGCCATCTTATGGCTAATGCCTAATAAGTTGGTTAATGCCTAAAGTTAAGTAAATCCAATGTATCATTTTTTGAGTGTAGAAGAATTTCTGTTATTTGTTTTCCAGTTAAATGTTTTAGATTGAGTTCAACAAGCATAAAATAATTACTTCATAAACGTATCAATTTCATTGGAACTATATTTGATCAAATTGAGTTGGCCCAACTCAATTACATTTCATTGCATGAATTTGTTTTTTATGAGTTGGGATCACACATATTTATTGGATGGAAATCCTGCCCTCAATTAAATTGAGTTCATCCAATGACTTATTTTTTTGAGTGTACCCTAAATTCTTTAGTTTAGTCAACTTGAAATTTTAAGTTATTTTATGTTATGTGATGACAGCTTGGATATTTTAGTTGACTAAACTTAAATTTTTTAGTCAGTGGGGTAACAAATTAATTTACATTGAAACAATTTAGTTTTTTTTTTTTTTTTTTTTTTTTTTTTTACAGTGAATTTATTGTGTCACAACCTGTGACCCTGCACCACAGAACCAGTCATAAGGGTAATTTTTTAATAAATAAGCTTTCCATTGATGTATGGTTTTGTTATATTTGGTTGAGATACAACAAAATCTGGAATCTGAGAGTGCAAAAAAATAAATAAATAAATAATACTGAAAAAAAAAAAAAAACGCTTTTAAAGTTGTCCAAATGAAGTTCTTAGCAATGCGTATTTTTAATCAAAAATTTAAGTTTTGATATATTTGCAGTAAGAATTTAGTAAATATCTTCATGGAACATGATCTTTACGTAATATCCTCATGATTTTTGGCATTTTTTTGGCAAAAATCGATCATTTTGACCCATTCAATGTATTGTTGTCTATTGCTACAAATATACCTGTGCAATTTACGACTGGTTTTGTGGTCCAAAGTGACATATTTTTTATTTTACATGAGGCAGTGAAAGAAATAGGGGTGTATCAGTATATTGTGTCACAATATATATTGCAATACAAAAATGCAACAATATATATTTTGAATAGTAATAACATGTACTGTGTATAGTTCACCCAAAATAAAAGTTTAGATTTAATTTGGCATCAAATAAAGTAATGGTGCATTAAATATGGTTAACGCAGAAGCGTACAATTAAACATAAAATGCATTATTTTAGAAAATACAATAATTTATAACTTTTTAAATATATATGTGTTTAGGGAGTGCATGCTCATGCGTGTAACGTAATTCCACATTTTAAGCTGAGCAGAATTATGAATATTTATAGTTTTGTCATCATTTAGAAGGACTAAGCTGATTTCTGGTGTCATACCAGATTTTAAAAAAGTAACATTTTGACTCGATTTTGTCTTTGTTTAATGTATTATGAGAGGACACTCTTAAAAATAAAGCATTCAAAGGGGTGTTTTTGCAGTGTACAATTGAAAAATTGGTTCCCCAAAGAACCTTTCAGTGAACGGTCCTTAAAAGAATAATTTTGAAGAATATTTAAAAAATCTCACTATAAAGAATTTCCACTATAAAGAACCCTTTCTGCATTTGAAAGGTTCCATGGATGTTCAAGGTTCTTCATGGAACCATTGATGCCAATAAAGAGCCTTTATTTTTAAGAGTGTATTGTACTGTGAAATCAGTATCTTGTATTAAACAGATACAACTGATACCCCTCAAAACGAATGTATAATACTCTGTTTTCAATCAAAACCACACCACTGAACACTACTGAAAATGCTTGAAATTTCATCTCAGCTAACTATAAATGCTGTATAAATGACCAGATCTGGCATTTGTGAAATACAATTAAAGCAAAACAATCTATGCACATCTGGGTCATTCACAGATTCTGCCTCTGACAATGAGTCAGGGTGTGCGAGTTTGCACGTGCCGCCCATAAAAATAAAGCAGGACAATAACAGGGGTGTGTCCCCCTCTCTTTCCCTTGCAGATCAGTCCGAACTCATCTGCTCCGCTCTCAACTCATTTGGCTTCTAATGATTGACTGAGAGAGTGCTGCTTCTGGGCTTTCTTCTGTGAGCAGATTCTAGGTCAGCAAGTCCAGCACGCTTAATGCTGCATGAGCAAAATATGGCTCTGCGGAGTCAGTCGAACAGAGGCGAAAGCTTAAAGAAGTCCTTTGCAGACGGCTTTAAACATTTGTCTGCCACTTGAACACAAGGCTGGCATTAGTCTAAAGCGCTTCCATCCCAATTTTGATCATAGCGATTAAGCTCTTTTAATAAATCTCAACAAGTTGAGGTTTAATCACCCAGCAATTTTGGTTTCAACTCCAGCACTAATTTTGTGCCTGCGCTTGCAACCCGTAATCTACTCCAAACCCCGGGCGGATGTGTAGACTGCATTAAAATGCAAAAGCATGCATTTTAATGTAAATATTAAGAGCTGATAAGGTGAGATATGTAAAGCGTAAAGGTAAATAAGCTGAGTAATGTGGCTGATTGCTTAACACGCATCCTGTTTTAATTTGCATAAGTGCAGAGGGTATTCTTAATGAGGCTCGCTCAGGCGTCCCAAAGAGGAGGTGGGAGACAGCTGCTTTGCCAGACGCACATCCAGTACCTCCCAGATACTCAACAGCAGTTCCCCTGCAGCAGCCAATCATTAAATAGAACACAGACCAATCACGTGCACGCAGCACAAGACTATTGTCCTGTATGACAGCAACTAGGCCAAACTACTGTGACATTTGCTGTGTCATGTAAGCTAAAGCAAGAATTTGTGCCATTTAGTGAGGATGAGGTTATAAAATAAATGCATTTTTTAAACTGCAATTTCATTGCATTAAAAATTAACCAAACATTGACTGTAACTCATTGCAAAGGTAATTGCGAAAATGTCATGCATTTTGCTTTTCGAGCTATTCATGTTAAATATATTTTCACTAAATCATATTCAGGTTGACTTGCATTTTAGAAAAGACATGAGAGTGGTTTTGGCATGAACTACAATGGAAGGTTGAAAAGCGGGTGCCTATTCATTTACTACTAATAAATTATTCATAATTGGTGATTTTTAATAATTTAGTGCAATAACAAGACAGTGATGAGAGCTGAATTCAGCCTGGTCTATGTTGCCTCCCTAGGGAATGTCTGACAATTCCAGGAGTCCACTAAAAAGAAGCCTAAAACAGTTTAAAATAAAACTAATTTCATTATAATATTCACTTGTACCAATAAAATATTGAACTAATATTCACAGTATCCAAATAATTTACCAAATTGGCCTCCGAGATCACATATAATTTAACATATATGTGACCCTGGACCACAAAACCATAAGTAGCACGGGTATATTTGAAGCAATAGCCAATAATACATTGTCTGGGTCAAAATTATAGATTTTTCTTTTTTGCCAAAAATCTTTAGGATATTAAGTAAAGATGATGAGAATATTTTGTAAATTTCCTACCATAAATACATCAAAACTTAATTTTTGTTTAGTAATATGCATTGCTAAGATTTGGACAAGATTCCAGATATTGAAATAGTTGTATCTCGGCCAAATGTTGTCCTATCCTAACAGACTATACATCAATGAAAAGCTTATTTATTCAGCTGTCAGAGTCACATATAACAAGTATATATGCATATATATAGTCATGTAAATATATGTTGATAAAAATGCATGCACAAAAAAAGCGTAAAATTAACATACGAAAGGAGAAAAAACTCAAATGTTATGCCAAATAATTACAAAAATGTGTTCTTTAGCTCTTTACATGCCTAACTAGGCACTCTGAGTTTGTCAAAAACATTATGATTAATCCAAAAGGCTAAAATACAAAAACACATAAAACCCTGTCAAATGAAGCCCTATTTTTAATCTTGCAGAGAAGAATTTGCATTTCCTCACCTGAGAACAATATCCAGATTCTGTTCCTAAAGCTGGCAGGCGCTCGAGTGTTGTCAGAGTGCTAACAAATTAGTTAGTGACTGAGGCTGGGTTTCCTTACATGTCACAAAATGCAACGGAAGCAGCTAAGGTCACCTTAACACCAATGCGTCTCCACAGTTGGCTCCCAGTAACCATAGAGACTGGAATAACTGTTAACACCTACAATAATGGACCATTCAGAAGAGCCCCCAGGTAATGTCATGATGATACGGGTGAGGGCGAGGGGATCGGAAATGAGATAAGACAACACCGAGCATCAAGTTAGTGGGAAGAGCCAAATGAGATCATCTTCACCTCCTACTCTTGAGTGGAAAGGTGATGTATGGAGTTCACTGAGGTCAGGTGTGTTGGACACCAACATAATCACAAATACTAAATCACATATTTATTGAGCACACTTTTTAGGATTTTGTGGTACAGGAAGCAAATGGATTCGTCTCAGTCGTGTTCAAATCACATTTTTCTGCAAAACAGAAGTAAGGAATAATTGATTTGGTCCATTGAATTCTTCGAAAATAATGCACACCTGAGGTGGTGATGCAGCCATGATGCAAAGCAGAGTGTGCATTATTTCCATAGAATTCAACAGACCAAAGTCAATTATTCTGCTTATACTACGGTTACCACACCTCTAGACATTGATCAGATGATATATTTCAAGGCATTCATCTTGTTTTTGTCCTTAAAACACTACTGTGAATAGGATTAATTTCTTATGCAGTTTATCCAAAGCCTTTGTTGCTAATTCCAAAATGTAATTTTAGACCTAGAAACGACGCTTGTGCCATTGATAACAAACTAATGCAGTTAATAATGAAGTTTAGACAAACAGAATGAAAGAGGGAGAGAGAGATTAAGCTTGTGAATTACCTCTCTCAAGTGTGTCTCTCAAAAGCAGTGTTGGGGTAATCACATAATAATATTACTTTTCCAAGTAACTAGCAAAGTAACGCATTACTTTTTAATTGACAATAAAATATCGGAGTTATTTTTTTCAAATAAGTGACGCCAGTTACTTTTTCCCCCCATTTACTGATTAAAAGCTCTCCTGTCCCCATGTTTAGAGAAATCGTAAGATGTTACTTTAGTTCTAGAATAAATGTGAACATGCATTAATTCATCTCACTCTCTAAAAAACAGATAGAGTATTCTTCAAAACAGTGAAATTCAATGCAAACCTGCAATAATTAAATATGTTAAATACAAATATCCTTTATGTATTTAATCCCATTTTATTAACCAATGTCTTTGCTGCCGACCTTCGATGATTCAATTCATCCAAACTAATAAGCAAAAATTACTCAAGATAATCTAACATTTGTTAAAGAGTTGACATTTTTTCTTCTGTGGTCTACTGTACAGACGTGAATTTACTTTTCTCTAAGCCTGAGGCTTTTGGTGTGAAAAGGCTTTTACATTTGCCAATATTTTATATTAAAAAAACAAGCAAGCCCTGCCCAGATTTAAAAAGCAATGCAAAAGTAATGTAATGCATTCCTTTCTAGAAAAAGTAACTAAGTAACGTAATTAGTTACTTTTTTAGGGAGTAACTCAATATTGTAATGCATTACTTTTAAAAGTAACTTTCCCCATCACTGCTCCAAAGTGACTGGCAGCATCGTCAGATTTAAGCATTCAGCAGTCCCGTAGTATAAAGAATGTGAATCAATATGTTTTTAGTTTTTTATCCATTTATGTTTTTATCCAACTTATAAATGTGCTGTAAACTGAATTGTTTTATTTTGTAGATGCAACTATAAAAGAGATAATTCATTCATTAATTGCCACAAATTTATTGTCAATACTAGATGCTGACTAATTGGTCGGTTTTGCAATAATGGTTGGATCTGCATCCAACAGTCTATTGCTTCTGCTAACACTAGTGAATGAACTATGAACAAATTTGTGGTTTTTCTATTTTAGTGTTTGTTCAGTATCCATTTAAAAAGTATCGTCCATCCTAGTTATCGGTATCTGTAAAATCTATTATCGGTTGACCTCTAGTCAATACAGATGCGGCATCCATTGCATCTGCCATGTTTTCTTACAAATACGAACCCAACCTTTAAACTCTTGGCTTACAGAAAGTTCAATGTTTCCTACTTGTAAGTACGGCTTTGTGGTGATGTTAATGCAGCCTTTCTGACTTGACTTGAACGCACTAAAAAGCTTGCAAGGGTTAAGTGGGGTGCTGATAAATGCAGTTTATAATTGTATTCATTTGTGAGTAATGATTTGTGGTCCAGGTTGAGTCCGGATATGGACCGCAGGATGCTAATTGTTGACCTCTGGTCTGTGCAGAAGATCAGAAAATGAATTTGCTGCAGTCCACTAATGACATTCAAATGATTATAAACCACACCAGAATATACACTGTGTTTCATATTGCAATATTTTTCTTTCGAATGACAAACATGCCTGACATATACAAATATGAAACAGCATAGGTGACTTCACATTCAGTATTGATCTTACCTCGTTTAATGTGCTTGAGTTGCCTTTCAGCCTCATCTCTCTCTGCAGCGAGTCTCTGGCGCTAAAGAAGAGAACATGTGATGGCAGAAAATTAGGTGTATGTAATGAGAAATTACATTGTTTGAGAGCACAGCAGTTGCTAAAACACTTTATGCACGCTGCTGTTCAAAAGTCTGGGGTTGGCAAGTTTTTCTTTTTTATTTATTAATACTTTTATTTAGCAAGGATGCATTAAATTGATCAAAAGTGATTAGAAATCAAATAGAAAATGTTTCTCAACATATTTTACAATATTGCAACCTTTACTGTATTTTCGATCAAATATATGCAGATTTTGTGAGCATAAGAGATGTGAAATCTTTCTAACCTCAAACTTTTAAACAGAAGTGTACATATATACTGAAAATCGCATACCATCACATTTAACACAATAATATTTTTCAAAGTGATTATGTTTGTCTCTGTGAACCAGACATATGTCTATATTCGTGCTAGTTTATTCTGAATATCAATCTGTAATTATAAATCTTCATGTGGCCTAAAACTTACACACATTTTCAAAAATTAAGAGATTTCTTTATGTTTTCAGATGGTGACAGTGATGCAATCCTGTCCTCTATGCACTATTTAAAAAGGTTACTTCTCTGAGGAACTAACAAAACCAGTTATTCTCTCTCTTTTCTCCTTTATGTAAATTGAAAACACATGCAAAGGTCTTGCCTTGCAATTTCACAAAAATGCAGTCCACTGAAACCTGTCAACTGTTAACTTCCCATTAGTCTTTACATTTAAATAAAGGCAAATTATTTGTACAGTATAATTCGGTAATTCTAATTATTAATATGAAACCACAACAGAAATATGAATAGGTGGATTTAAGAGGTGTGGCATTAACAACCACAAATAATGTGTGCCAAAATAAACCGATGGGGGGAAAATACTAATAATGCAAGGTTATCATCTGCATGATCTGCTTAAACTATTATTAGACATACAAAAGATGCTCAGACATTGTCACATGAAAAGGGTGTCAACCCTCGAATGAATGAAAAAGCCGGTTAACTCAAACAGCCAACAGAATGATCTCCGATTTTCCCTTTTCTCACTACTCTGAGATTAATATGCTCATGAATAGAGAATGTTATAATAATTAGACGTGAAGACAGTAAAGATTTATTCTTTCGTGCATACATCATCTCTCACCTCGGTGCTCTCCTCCCGAGCCTCTCCCTCTTCATCTCCACCGGCCTCCATCTCATTCACTGCACAAATGAACGGAATTACTCATACAAAAATGCATTAAACATTTAAATAATCATCTCATATGCTGCTTTCCTCAGTAAAATCGTTGCCATTCAAAACAAGCCAGCTCTATTTTTATATTTAACATTTTCAGTACCACAGCCGGTAGAAAGCGGCGTCGCATCCATCTCCCCTCCTCACGGCAGACTCAGCCAGTCAGTGTACCACCCCGCTATCTACTATGGCGAAGGCTTGGCTCATGAATATTAAGATACTTGAGTGACGTCTGCCCAATCGCCCTACTTGATTTGTTGAAAGGCGTCCGAAATGGCTCATGAATATTAATTGAGGTCACGTGACAGGACGCGTACCGCAAAGCTCCTCCCCAAGAGGGAGCGACAGAGGATGTTTAAGAAGTGTATGTGAACTTTTGAACAGGGTTATTTTTATTTTTTTTTTTTATAAATTCAACTATTATTTTCTCTTGTGGACTATATGTAAACGTCTTTTATGTTAAATATATTGTTTAGGTCAGTAACCTACTAAATAAAAAATAGCATGCATTTTGTATGATCTCTCTTATTTTGGTAAAATAATTCACATTTTGCAGATTCTGCAGGGCGTATGTAAACTTTTGACTGCAGCTGTATGAAGATAGATATATAAATGTTCTTTCTTTTTCTTCTCACTGATATTGAAAAATGTTAGCTTTTTACTGCAAAATAAAACCAATAGATAGTCTATTACTGTTATTTTATAAGGGCAATAAGCCAAAATGGCTCATGAATATTAATTTTGTATGATCCCTCTTATTTTGGTAAAATAATTAACATTTTGCAGACTCTGTAGGGCGTATGTAAACTTTTGACTGAAGCTGTATGAAGATAGATATTGAAAAATGTTAACTTTTTACCGCAAAATAAAATCAACAGACTGTTACTGTTATTTTATAACAGCAATAAGCCGAGATGGCTCAAGAATATTAATTAAAGTCACGTGACAGGACACTTACCGCAAAGCTCCTCCCCAAGAGGGAGCCAAATATCGCTAAAAAAAGGGACAGAGGCTGTTTAAGAAGTGTATGTGAACTTTTGAACAGGGTTATTATAAATTCAACTATTATTTTCTCTTGTGCACTATATGTAAACATCTTTTATGTGAAATATCTTATTCATGTCAGTAGTCACTAAATAAAAAATAGCATGCATTTTGTATGATCCCTCTTATTATGGTAAAATAATTAACATTTTGCAGACTCTGTAGGGCGTATGTAAACTTTTGACTGAAGCTGTATGAAGATAGATATTGAAAAATGTTAGCTTTTTACCGCAAAATAAAATCAATAGACTGTTACTGTTATTTTATAACAGCAATAAGCCGAGATGGCTCAAGAATATTAATTAAAGTCACGTGACAGGACGCTTACCGCAAAGCTCCTCCCCAAGAGGGAGCCAAACACCGCTTAAAAAGCGACAGATGCTGTTTCAGAAGTGTATGTGAACTTTTGAACAGGGTTATTTATTATAAATTCAACTATTATTTTCTCTTTTGCACTATATGTAAACGTCTTTTATGTGCAATATCTTATTCATGTCAGTAGTCACTAAATAAAAAATAGCATGCATTTTGTATGATTCCTCTTATTTTGGTAAAATAATTCACATTTTGCAGATTCTGCAGGGCGTATGTAAACTTTTGAATGCAGCTGTATGAAGATAGATATATAAATGTTCTTTCTTTTTCTTCTCACTGATGTTGAAAAATGTTAGCTTTTTACCGCAAAATAAAATCAATAGATAGCCTATTACTGTTCATTTGTAACAGCAAGGCCGAAATAGCTCATGAATATTAATTACGGTCACGTGACAGGACGCTTGCCGCAAAGCTCCTCCCCAAGAGGGAGCCAAATACCGCTTAAAAAGCTACAGGGGCTGTTTAAGAAGTGTAGCCTATTTGATTGTGAACTTTTGAACAGGGTTATTTATTATAAATTAAACTATTATTTTCTCTTGTGCACTGTATGTAAACGTCTTTCATGTTAAATATCTTATTTAAAAAAAAATAGCATGCATTTTGTAAAATAATTAACATTTAGCAGATTCTGCAGGGCGTATGTAAACTTTTGACTGCAGCTGTAAGATAGAGGTGAGAAATGTAATTGGAAATCACGCCGAAACAGCTCACCCTTATTTATTTTGCATTAACATTACTATGTTTTATTTTGCCCTTTAGTTGAGAAATCATGGCAAATAGATTTATTTACGTATTGTGACGGTATTATTTTGACATGTCATTAAGCAAAATACAATTACAGTTGCTACAAAACAACAAATCAGAACAGAAAGGTTTAGCACAACCTTATTTGCATCCCACATTAAAAAAATACAGGCTATTTAAAGCAAAAAGAGAAACCATTAATGAGATGAGACTGAACATCACATTTCATTTACAAGATTCCTTTCTATATGGAATAATAGGAAAACAAACGTTTTGAAAACTGTCTCAACAGTGCCCTCTACTGTCACCTCAGTCTCCTTATCCCAATATAAATATTTTTAATATATATAGAATATATAATATTATTATTATTCAAAAGACAATTCTTTATAGTTTCCTATTTTATCCATCTCAAAGAACAACACAGAAAAGTTACATCCAAGTCAGCTAATCCTGAATCTATCCATTGTGACTTCTCTATGTACATTAAAGTTCTAGATCACTAAAAACTAATTTTAGACCAGGGTTTTAACAATTAATTGTTGCATCGATTTCCCTGCTATTATCCTCCATTCCTTCCCTAATCATTTTACCTCTATGTTTTAACCTGAATTCAATACTTGACAATATGTTTTATAGATATAAAATGAGACCCTGGACCACAAAACCAGACATAAGGGTCAATTTTTTGAAACTGAGATTTATACATCACCTGAAAGCTGAATAAATTAGCTTTCCATTGATGTATTTGTTAGGACAGGACAATATTTGGTCGAGATACAACTGGAATCTGAGGATGCAAAAAAATCAGAGAAGAGAAAATCACTTTTAAAGTTGTCCAAATGAAGTTCTTAGCAATGCATATTACTAATCAAAAATTAAGTTTTGATATGTTTATGATAGGAAATTTACAAAATATCTTGATCTTTATTTAATATCTTAATGATTTTTGGCATTGAAGAAAATTTTGACCCATTACAATGTATTTTTGGCTTTTGCTGCAAATATACCCATGCTACTTAAGGTTTTGTGGTCTAGAGTCACGAATAAAATACAAATAAAAATATTAAGGTAACTTCAACAAAAACTTACAAGACGCTTTAAAATTTTACATTTTCCAAACTTTAATTGTAGAAAAATGTATTATATACAAATAAAATGTAGGTAGGCTAAGCTTAAAATACAGCACTTAGTTTCATATAATATGTAAAGCAGCACAGTCTTTGTCTATGAGGGGTCCTTGGCCCATAGACCAAGGCCCCTTCTGTAAACAAGCTCAGTTTCATGCATAACAAGTTTCTTGCAACAATAGGTCATGGCAGATATTTGAAAGTAACTCTATCACTTGAGGACTGAGGTTTGCTAACACTACAGTAACAAAAAATGCAAATTAACAATACACTGGTAAAGTCAAGTGTTCACATTTACATACTTTTGTACAGTATGTTTTCAACCATAGTCTACTTTCACTTTTTATTTGGTCCTCATTTCAAGAGCTTTCACTACTTCTCTATTAAGATACATTATATTTAGATCATTCTTGTTGTACTTACACTATGCTCTTTCTGATTTCATAACCCTCATGTGCAATACTATGTGCTTCAACACAATTACAACACTTAACACCAGCACCCTCTCCAAGGTTAGCATAGTCATGCTTCACAGCATGCATTTTCATTCCCTCCACTCACATTTCTTTTTAATTCCTCTTCTGGTGACTCCAATAGTAATTTAGTCTTGCATAGCCAGACCTTCAGACTGACGGCAGAAGGTCCGGGAACCTTGGCCACATTACATGGCCAAGGCCTGCCCAAGAGGCCACGTTTCATTTTGTGGGCATGACGTCTGAGGCTAAGACTAATAGTACTTCAATTATCATTTTGTTGCTTTATTCACCCAAGAACTTGCTGCAACTCACAACAACCTTTTTACATATAATTTTTAATCTCATAATTATGAAAGCCAATTTCCACCACATAAGAAAAGGCATGCTTTGGTAAATTGTATGAGGATAAAAAATTAGTCAAAATGGTACAATAATGAGATAAAAAGTGAAAAGTATGGTATTCTAAACCATAATTATGAGATGAGAGTTGCAATTACACTCTTAAAAATAAAGGTGCTTGACGATGCCATAGAAGAACCCTTTTTGTCTAAATGGTTCCGTAAAGAACCTTTAAAATCTGAAGAAGCTTTCTGTTTCACAAAAGGTTCTTTGTGGCGAAAGAAGGTTCCTCAGATTATAAAGAGGTAAGAAAGAGAAGGCTTCTTTAAAGAACCTTTGACTGAATGTTTTTTTCTATGGCATCGCTGTGAAGAACCTTTTAAAGCACCTTTATTTTTAAGAGTGTATGAGAAAGTTATCATTATGACATAAAACTTTTAAATGATGATGTCAAGCCAAAATTATGAGATACTAAGTCATAATTATAAGATAAAATGTTGACAAAAAAGGCACAATTATGAGATGAAAATGAAGTATGATATTCTAAACCATAATTATGAGATAAAAGTTTTGTGAGAAAGTCATCATTATGACATAAAAATCTAAATTATGATGTCAAATCAAAATTACTAAGACACTAAGTCATAATTTTAAGATAAAAAAGTATGTGATTCTAAGATATTATGAGAATAAATTGCAGTTATGAAAAAAGTTTTGACTTTCTGTCATGTTTTTTTTTATTTTTACTTAGAATTTTTAACTTATTCTAATTGTCTTCAACTTATCTCTTAATTATGACAAGCAATTTTATAATTATGATTTATTAAGCTATAATTATGATTTATTTTGGCTTTATGTTGGAAATGGGTTTCCATACATAATTTGATCTCTACTCAAATTGTTGCATGTACTCCTGTAGTACCAATAACCTAATTTAACAGTAATAAATTCTCTGCATTCTCTGCAATATAATATAATATGTTTCTTTACCAGCAGCATCAGATTTGAATTGCAAATGTCTAAAAAGCTTTACATTTGCATTGTACAACGGATCCATAATGGGCTCAGGTATGAACTTACCACTGGAAAGTTTGTTTGGAACAAAATGTTGTTTTAGGGCTAAATAAAAAGACGATTTGGTAAATAAACACAGACTAGACTAGCATTATGTACACGTAAACTTCATTTTAAAGAGTTAAATGAGGGCTTTGCTTTCAAGAAGATTGATTTGACTGTTTTAACATGACGTTGTGAGCTATTTTACATCTACTGTTAAATATATGACTAGCTTTCCGTTTATCTTAAGTGTTGTAACAATGGTCATTGAAGGGCTGTTGTATGAACTGTGTTCCTGAAGCTTTAGCATGTTTGTCATTGGCGAGTCTGTCAATTATTTGGTAAAGTCAGTGCATGTATGGTTTATTGACAAGAGTATGTTCCTATAGTTCCTGTAGTTTAGCTCTAGTTCCTGTAGCATTCTAGACATTAGCAATGCAAAGGTCATGGGTTAAATGGCAAGTATCAGTGTCATCACAAGTTCAATTAAGGTGTCTGCCAGATGTGTGTATATATATATAAATGTAGGATTTCACTAAAGACTAAGATTATAGTTGATGTTAGTGGAGCTGTATCCCTCAGCGGATATGATGACTCAGCTGTACACGTTGCAGTTTTGCAGTCGTGTTTTCAATAGTGCTATTCATAAAGTCAGAGCAATGCATTATCCATCAGCAACATTAGTGGATAAAGTTCCAGACGATGCTGCATCTCAGTCAACATTGCTTTGAAATGACCTTGAAATGACTTTAGACAAAAAAAGTTTAAATTATGTTTAAAATGCATAAACCTAGTTATATCGTGTACTAAGACAAAGCTGCAATTTTCTAGGCTCATAAGATTAGGAACTACACTTCCATTCCGGCGTAATAGTCAAGGAAGTTTGCTGCGGTAATAAGGCTGAAGCAGGAGCAGTAATACCACGCAGCACATGTGCAAATGCTAAACTAGCTGGGAACTCATTTCTGATAATACTCCGCCTGCTTCGGCCTTATTACGGCAGCAAACTTCCTTGACTATTACGCCGGAATGGAAGTGTAGTTCCTAATCTTATCAGCCTAGAAACTCGCAGCTTTGCATTTCCACCGGTCTTAGTACACGATATAACTACAGAAGAGTCAAGTTTTAAAAACAACAAATATGGAAACTCGTTGGTCATTTTTGAACGCGATGCTATTGGTCTAATAGGATTCAATGATCTATGCTAAGCTATGCTAAAAGTAATATCGCCAGAACAGGAGAACGGCTGAATGGATTTCAAAACGGTAAAACTCAACTTATTAACTCGGGGGGAGTTGGAGAATGAGCCTATTTCCAAAAAAAAGTGGAGTGTTCCTTTAAGAATTGGATCAATTTTTAAGGAGAAGTAGCAAAAAAACAGAATACTGTACATTTCAAAATGCAAAAAACTCTTATTGTAAGCTACCGGTTGTAATCAGCAGGAAGAGATGAATCAGGTGTACTAGGTTTTCTTTTTTTTAGAATTAGGGGTTCAGGAGTTATTACCATTTTAATGTTGAATTTAAATGTGCCAAAAATTACCAATTTCCTATGTTCCCTTCACAGGGCTGCCATATACTCCCATTGGACGAAAATAGGAAAACATACCCTTTGGGTCTGGCCCCTAAATATATCCACGAAAAAATTGGATCTCCGAGCAACACAAAACTGTGTTTGCTTCCTGAACGAATTGGTTGAGTGAATGATTTAGTTACCTATTCATATAGTCATCAGTCACTTCCTTTGTTCCTAAATGAATAATTTCTTTGGGTCAAATTGAATGATTCAGTAACTCATTGATTAAGACAGTGGCTTGCTTCCACCTACTGGTGGTTTTAGTTTCATAAATGCATACCACTTTTGAGTGGCGTTCAATAAATCTT